>NC_082720.1:4771091-4895797 GCF_030144855.1 Hypanus sabinus
TACCAGCAATACACCTTCCGTCACCAGAGTAACCCAGCCCACATTGGAGTACCAGCAATTCACCTTCCATCGCCAGAGTGATCCAGCCCGTATCGGAGTACCAGCAATACACCTTCCGTCACCAGAGTGACCCAGCCCACATTGGAGTACCAGCAATTCACCTTCCATCGCCAGAGTGATCCAGCCCGTATCGGAGTACCAGCAATTCACCTTCAGTCACCACAGTGACCCAGCCCGCATCGGAGTACCAGCAATTCACCTTCCAACACTAGAGTGACCCAGACTGCATTGGAGTAAGTACCAGCAATTCACCTTCCGTCACCAGAGTGACCCAGCCCTCAGCGGAGTACCAACAATTCACCTTCCGTCACCAGAGCGACCCAGTCCGCATCGGAGTACCAGCAATTCACCTTCCGACACCAGTAACCCAGCCCACATCGGAGTACCAACAATTCACCTTCCATCGCCAGAGTGATCCAGCCCGCATCGGAGTACCAGCAATTCACCTTCCGTCGCCTGAGTGACTCAGCCCGCATCAGAGAACCAGCAATTCACCTTCCATCACCAGTAACCCAGCCCACATCGGAGTACCAGCAATTCACCTTCCATCGCCAGAGTGACCCAGCCAGCATCGGTGTACCAGCAATTCACCCTCCGTCACCAGAGTGACCCAGCCCACATTGGAGTACCAGCAATTCACCTTCCATCACCAGAGTTATCCAGCCCGTATAGGAGTACCAGCAATTCACTTTCCGACACCAGAGTGACCCAGCTGCATCAGAGTACCAGCAATTCACCTTCCATCACCAGTGATCCAGCCCGCATCGGAGTACCAGCAATTCACCTTCCGTCACCAGAGTGATCCAGCCCGTATCGGAGTACCAGCAATTCACTTTCCGTCACCAGAGTGACCCAGCCCACATCGGAGTCCCAGCAATTCACCTTCCATCGCCAGAGTTATTCAGTCTGCACCAGAATACCAGCAATTCACCTTCCATTTCCAGAGTGACCCAGCCAGAATCGGAACACCAGCCATTCACCTTCCATCACCAGAGTGACCCAGCCCACATCGGAGTACCAGCAATTCAACTTCCATCGCCAGAGTTACCCAGCCCGCATCGGAGTACCAGCAATTCACTTTCCGTCACCAGAGTTATCCAGCCCGTATCAGAGTACCAGCAGTTCACTTTCCGTCACCAGAGTGACCCAGCCCACATTGGAGTACCAGCAATTCACCTTCCATCGCCAGAGTGACCCAGCCCGCATCAGATGTACCAGCAATTCACCTTCCATCACCAGAGTTATCCAGCCCGTATAGGAGTACCAGCAATTCACTTTCCGTCACCAGAGTGACCCAGCCCGCATCAGAGTACCAGCAATTCACCTTCCATCACCAGTGACCCAGCCCGTATTGGAGTACCAGCAATTCACTTTCCATCACCAGAGGGACCCAGCCCGCATCGGAGTACCAGCAACTCACTTTCCGTCACCAGAGTTATCCAGCCCGTATCGGAGTACCAGCAATACACCTTCCATCACCAGAGTGACCCAGCTGGCATCGGAGTCCCAGCAATTCACCTTCCATCGCCAGAGTTAATCAGTCTGCACCAGAGTACCAGCAATTCACCTTCCATTTCCAGAGTGACCCAGCCAGAATCGGAACACCAGCAATTCACCTTCCATCACTAGAGTGACCCAGCCCACATCGGAGTACCAGCAATTCAACTTCCATCGCCAGAGTGACCCAGCCAGCATCGGAGTACCAGCAATTCACTTTCCATCCCCAGAGTTATCCAGCCCGTATCAGAGTACCATCAGTTCACTTTCCGTCACCAGAGTGACCCAGCCCGCATCGGAGTACCAGCAATTCACCTTTCATCACCAGTAACCCAGCACACATCGGAGTACCAGCAATTCACCTTCCGTCACCAGAGTGACCCATCCGGCATCGGAGTACCAGCAATTCACCTTCCGTCACCAGCGTGACCCAGCCCGCATCGGAGAACCAGCAATTCACCTTCCATCACCAGTAACCCAGCCCGCATCGGAGTACCAGCAATTCACTATCCGTCACCAGAGTGATCCAGCCTGTATCGGAGTACCAGCAATTCACCTTCTGTCACCAGAGTGACCCAGCCCACATCGGAATACCAGCAATTCACCTTCTGTCACCAGAGTGACTCAGCCCGCATCGGAGTACCAGCAATTCACCTTCCATCACCAGTGACCCAGCCCGCATGGGAGTACCAGCAATTCACCTTCCGTCACCAGAGTGATCCAGCCTGTATCGGAGTACCAGCAATTCACCTTCCGTCACCAGAGTGATCCAGCCCGTATCGGAGTACCAGCAATTCACTTTCCGTCACCAGAGTGATCCAGCCTGTATCGGAGTACCAGCAATTCACCTTCCGTCACCAGAGTGATCCAGCCCGTATCGGAGTACCAGCAATTCACCTTCCGTCACCAGAGTGATCCAGCCTGTATCGGAGTACTAGCAATTCACCTTCCGTCACCAGTTCTCCGGCCCGTATCGGAGTACCAGCAATTCACCTTCCGTCACCAGAGTTCTCCAGCCTGTATCGGAGTACCAGCAATTCACCTTCCGTCACCAGAGTGATCCAGCCCGTATCGGAGTACCAGCAATTCACTCTCCGTCACCAGAGTGATCCAGCCTGTATCGGAGTACCAGCAATTCACCTTCCGTCACCAGAGTGATCCAGCCCGTATCGGAGTACCAGCAATTCACCTTCCGTCACCAGAGTGATCCAGCCCGTATCGGAATACCAGCAATTCACCTTCCGTCACCAGAGTGATCCAGCCTGTATCGGAGTACCAGCAATTCACCTTCCGTCACCAGAGTGACCCAGCCCGCATCGGAGTACCAGCAATTCACCTTCCATCACCAGTGACCCAGCCTGCATCGGAGTACCAGCAATTCACTATCCGTCACCAGAGTGATCCAGCCTGTATCGGAGTACCAGCAATTCACCTTCCATCGCCAGAGTCATCCAGCCCGAATCGGAGTACCAGCAATTCACCCTCCGTCACCAGAGTGACCCAGCCCACATTGGAGTACCACCAATTCACCTTCCGTCACCAGAGTGACCCAGCCCACATCGGAGTACCAGCAATTCACCTTCTGTCACCAGAGTGACCCAGCCCGCATCGGAGTACCAGCAATTCACCTTCCATCACCACTGACCCAGCCCGCATGGGAGTACCAGCAATTCACCTTCCGTCACCAGAGTGCCCCAGCCCGTATCGGAGCACCAGCTATTCACCTTCCGTCACCAGTGATCCAGCCCGTATCGGAGTACCAGCAATTCACCTTCCGTCACCAGAGTGAACCAGCCCGTATCGGAGTACCAGCAATTCACTTTCCATCACCAGAGTGACCCAGCCCACATCGGAGAACCAGCAATTCACCTTCCATCAGCAGTAACCCAGCCCGCATCGGAGTACCAGCAATTCACTTTCCATCACCAGAGAGACCCAGCCCGCATCGGAGTACCAGCAACTCACTTTCCGTCACCAGAGTTATCCAGCCCGTATCGGAGTACCAGCAATACACCTTCCGTCACCAGAGTGACCCAGCCCACATTGGAGTACCAGCAATTCACCTTCCATCGCCAGAGTGATCCAGCCCGTATCGGAGTACCAGCAATACACCTTCCGTCACCAGAGTGACCCAGCCCACATTGGAGTACCAGCAATTCACCTTCCATCGCCAGAGTGATCCAGCCCGTATCGGAGTACCAGCAATTCACCTTCAGTCACCACAGTGACCCAGCCCGCATGGGAGTACCAGCAATTCACCTTCCAACACTAGAGTGACCCAGACTGCATTGGAGTAAGTACCAGCAATTCACCTTCCGTCACCAGAGTGACCCAGCCCTCAGCGGAGTACCAACAATTCACCTTCCGTCACCAGAGCGACCCAGTCCGCATCGGAGTACCAGCAATTCACCTTCCGACACCAGTAACCCTGCCCACATCGGAGTACCAACAATTCACCTTCCATCGCCAGAGTGATCCAGCCCGCATCGGAGTACCAGCAATTCACCTTCCGTCGCCTGAGTGACTCAGCCCGCATCAGAGAACCAGCAATTCACCTTCCATCACCAGTAACCCAGCCCACATCGGAGTACCAGCAATTCACCTTCCATCGCCAGAGTGACCCAGCCAGCATCGGAGTACCAGCAATTCACCTTCCATCACCAGAGTGACCCATCCGGCATCGGAGTACCAGCAATTCACTTTCCGTCACCAGAGTGACCTAGCCCACATCGGAGAACCAGCAATTCACCTTCCATCACCAGTAACCCAGCCCGCATCAGAGTACCAGCAATTCACAATCCGTCACCAGAGTGATTCAGCCCGTATCGGAGTACCAGCAATTCACCTTCCGTCACCAGAGTGATCCAGCCCGTATCGGATTACCAGCAATTCACCTTCCGTCACCAGAGTGATCCAGCCCGCATCGGAGTACCAGCAATTCACCTTCCATCGCCAGAGTCATCCAGCCCGAATCGGAGTACCAGCAGTTCACCCTCCGTCACCAGAGTGACCCAGCCCACATTGGAGTACCAGCAATTCACCTTCCATCACCAGAGTTATCCAGCCCGTATAGGAGTACCAGCAATTCACTTTCCGACACCAGAATGACCCAGCCGCATCAGAGTACCAGCAATTCACCTTCCATCACCAGTGATCCAGCCCGCATCGGAGTACCAGCAATTCACCTTCCGTCACCAGAGTGATCCAGCCCGTATCGGAGTACCAGCAATTCACTTTCCGTCACCAGAGTGACCCAGCCCACATCGGAGTCCCAGCAAATCACCTTCCATCGCCAGAGTTATTCAGTCTGCACCAGAGTACCAGCAATTCACCTTCCATTTCCAGAGTGACCCAGCCAGAATCGGAACACCAGCACTTCACCTTCCATCACCAGAGTGACCCAGCCCACATCGGAGTACCAGCAATTCAACTTCCATCGCCAGAGTGACCCAGCCCGCATCGGAGTACCAGCAATTCACTTTCCATCACCAGAGTTATCCAGCCCGTATCAGAGTACCAGCAGTTCACTTTCCGTCACCAGCGTGACCCAGCCCGCATCGGAGTACCAGCAATTCACCTTTCATCACCAGTAACCCAGCACACATCGGAGTACCAGCAATTCACCTTCCGTCACCAGAGTGACCCATCCGGCATCGGAGTACCAGCAATTCACTTTCCGTCACCAGAGTGACCCAGCCAGCATCGGAGTACCAGCAATTCACCTTTCATCACCAGTAACCCAGCACACATCGGAGTACCAGCAATTCACCTTCCAACACTAGAGTGACCCAGACTGCATTGGAGTAAGTACCAGCAATTCACCTTCCGTCACCAGAGTGACCCAGCCCTCAGCGGAGTACCAACAATTCACCTTCCGTCACCAGAGCGACCCAGTCCGCATCGGAGTACCAGCAATTCACCTTCCGACACCAGTAACCCTGCCCACATCGGAGTACCAACAATTCACCTTCCATCGCCAGAGTGATCCAGCCCGCATCGGAGTACCAGCAATTCACCTTCCGTCGCCTGAGTGACTCAGCCCGCATCAGAGAACCAGCAATTCACCTTCCATCACCAGTAACCCAGCCCACATCGGAGTACCAGCAATTCACCTTCCATCGCCAGAGTGACCCAGCCAGCATCGGAGTACCAGCAATTCACCTTCCATCACCAGAGTGACCCATCCGGCATCGGAGTACCAGCAATTCACTTTCCGTCACCAGAGTGACCTAGCCCACATCGGAGAACCAGCAATTCACCTTCCATCACCAGTAACCCAGCCCGCATCAGAGTACCAGCAATTCACAATCCGTCACCAGAGTGATTCAGCCCGTATCGGAGTACCAGCAATTCACCTTCCGTCACCAGAGTGATCCAGCCCGTATCGGATTACCAGCAATTCACCTTCCGTCACCAGAGTGATCCAGCCCGCATCGGAGTACCAGCAATTCACCTTCCATCGCCAGAGTCATCCAGCCCGAATCGGAGTACCAGCAGTTCACCCTCCGTCACCAGAGTGACCCAGCCCACATTGGAGTACCAGCAATTCACCTTCCATCACCAGAGTTATCCAGCCCGTATAGGAGTACCAGCAATTCACTTTCCGACACCAGAATGACCCAGCCGCATCAGAGTACCAGCAATTCACCTTCCATCACCAGTGATCCAGCCCGCATCGGAGTACCAGCAATTCACCTTCCGTCACCAGAGTGATCCAGCCCGTATCGGAGTACCAGCAATTCACTTTCCGTCACCAGAGTGACCCAGCCCACATCGGAGTCCCAGCAAATCACCTTCCATCGCCAGAGTTATTCAGTCTGCACCAGAGTACCAGCAATTCACCTTCCATTTCCAGAGTGACCCAGCCAGAATCGGAACACCAGCACTTCACCTTCCATCACCAGAGTGACCCAGCCCACATCGGAGTACCAGCAATTCAACTTCCATCGCCAGAGTGACCCAGCCCGCATCGGAGTACCAGCAATTCACTTTCCATCACCAGAGTTATCCAGCCCGTATCAGAGTACCAGCAGTTCACTTTCCGTCACCAGCGTGACCCAGCCCGCATCGGAGTACCAGCAATTCACCTTTCATCACCAGTAACCCAGCACACATCGGAGTACCAGCAATTCACCTTCCGTCACCAGAGTGACCCATCCGGCATCGGAGTACCAGCAATTCACTTTCCGTCACCAGAGTGACCCAGCCAGCATCGGAGTACCAGCAATTCACCTTTCATCACCAGTAACCCAGCACACATCGGAGTACCAGCAATTCACCTTCCGTCACCAGAGTGACCCATCCGGCATCGGAGTACCAGCAATTCACTTTCCGTCACCAGAGTGACCTAGCCCACATCGGAGAACCAGCAATTCACCTTCCATCACCAGTAACCCAGCCCGCATCAGAGTACCAGCAATTCACTATCCGTCACCAGAGTGATTCAGCCCGTATCGGAGTACCAGCAATTCACCTTCCGTCACCAGAGTGATCCAGCCCGTATCGGATTACCAGCAATTCACCTTCCGTCACCAGAGTGATCCAGCCCGCATCGGAGTACCAGCAATTCACCTTCCATCGCCAGAGTCATCCAGCCCGAATCGGAGTACCAGCAGTTCACCCTCCGTCACCAGAGTGACCCAGCCCACATTGGAGTACCAGCAATTCACCTTCCATCACCAGAGTTATCCAGCCCGTATAGGAGTACCAGCAATTCACTTTCCGACACCAGAGTGACCCAGCCGCATCAGAGTACCAGCAATTCACCTTCCATCACCAGTGATCCAGCCCGCATCGGAGTACCAGCAATTCACCTTCCGTCACCAGAGTGATCCAGCCCGTATCGGAGTACCAGCAATTCACTTTCCGTCACCAGAGTGACCCAGCCCACATCGGAGTCCCAGCAAATCACCTTCCATCGCCAGAGTTATTCAGTCTGCACCAGAGTACCAGCAATTCACCTTCCATTTCCAGAGTGACCCAGCCAGAATCGGAACACCAGCAATTCACCTTCCATCACCAGAGTGACCCAGCCCACATCGGAGTACCAGCAATTCAACTTCCATCGCCAGAGTGACCCAGCCCGCATCGGAGTACCAGCAATTCACTTTCCATCACCAGAGTTATCCAGCCCGTATCAGAGTACCAGCAGTTCACTTTCCGTCACCAGAGTGACCCAGCCCGCATCGGAGTACCAGCAATTCACCTTTCATCACCAGTAACCCAGCACACATCGGAGTACCAGCAATTCACCTTCCGTCACCAGAGTGACCCATCCGGCATCGGAGTACCAGCAATTCACTTTCCGTCACCAGAGTGACAGAGCCAGCATCGGAGTACCAGCAATTCACCTTTCATCACCAGTAACCCAGCACACATCGGAGTACCAGCAATTCACCTTCCGTCACCAGAGTGACCCATCCGGCATCGGAGTACCAGCAATTCACTTTCCGTCACCAGAGTGACCCAGCCCACATCGGAGTACCAGCAATTCACCTTCCGTCACCAGAGTGATCCAGCCCGTATCGGAGTACCAGCAATTCACCTTCCGTCACCAGAGTGATCCAGCCCGCATCGGAGTACCAGCAATTCACCTTCCGTCACCAGAGTGATCCAGCCCGCATCGGAGTACCAGCAATTCACCTTCCGTCCCCAGAGTGATCCAGCCCGCATCGAAGTACCAGCAATTCACCTTCGATCACCAGAGTGACCCAGCCCTAATCGGAGAACCAGCAATTCACCTTCCATTACCAGTAACCCAGCCCACATCGGAGTACCAGCAATTCACCTTCCATCGCCAGAGTGACCCAGCCAGCATCGGAGTACCAGCAATTCACCATCCATCACCAGAGTGACCCATCCGACATCGGAGTACCAGCAATTCACCTTCCGTCACCAGCGTGACCCAGCCCGCATCGGAGAACCAGCAATTCACCTTCCATCACCAGTAACCCAGCCCGCATCGGAGTACCAGCAATTCACTATCCGTCACCAGAGTGATCCAGCCTGTATCGGAGTACCAGCAATTCACCTTCTGTCACCAGAGTGACCCAGCCCACATCGGAGTACCAGCAATTCACCTTCTGTCACCAGAGTGACCCAGCCCGCATCGGAGTACCAGCAATTCACCTTCCATCACCAGTGACCCAGCCCGCATGGGAGTACCAGCAATTCACCTTCCGTCACCAGAGTGATCCAGCCTGTATCGGAGTACCAGCAATTCACCTTCCGTCACCAGAGTGATCCAGCCCGTATCAGAGTACCAGCAATTCACTCTCCGTCACCAGAGTGATCCAGCCTGTATCGGAGTACCAGCAATTCACCTTCTGTCACCAGAGTGATCCAGCCCGTATCGGAGTACCAGCAATTCACCTTCCGTCACCAGAGTGATCCAGCCCGTATCGGAATACCAGCAATTCACCTTCCGTCACCAGAGTGATCCAGCCTGTATCGGAGTACCAGCAATTCACCTTCCGTCACCAGAGTGACCCAGCCCACATCGGAGTACCAGCAATTCACCTTCCATCACCAGAGTTATCCAGCCCGTATAGGAGTACCAGCAATTCACTTTCCGACACCAGAGTGACCCAGCCGCATCAGAGTACCAGCAATTCACCTTCCATCACCAGTGATCCAGCCCGCATCGGAGTACCAGCAATTCACCTTCCGTCACCAGAGTGATCCAGCCCGTATCGGAGTACCAGCAATTCACTTACCATCACCAGAGTGACCCAGCCCACATCGGAGTCCCAGCAAATCACCTTCCATCGCCAGAGTTATTCAGTCTGTACCAGAGTACCAGCAATTCACCTTCCATTTCCAGAGTGACCCAGCCAGAATCGGAACACCAGCAATTCACCTTCCATCACCAGAGTGACCCAGCCCACATCGGAGTACCAACAATTCAACTTCCATCGCCAGAGTTACCCAGCCCGCATCGGAGTACCAGCAATTCACTTTCCGTCACCAGAGTTATCCAGCCGGTATCAGAGTACCAGCAGTTCACTTTCCGTCACCAGAGTGACCCAGCCCACATTGGAGTACCAGCAATTCACCTTCGATCGCCAGAGTGACCCAGCCCGCATCGGATGTACCAGCAATTCACCTTCCATCACCAGAGTTATCCAGCCCGTATAGGAGTACCAGCAATTCACTTTCCGTCACCAGAGTGACCCAGCCCGCATCAGAGTACCAGCAATTCACCTTCCATCACCAGTGACCCAGCCCGTATTAGAGTACCAGCAATTCACTTTCCATCACCAGAGGGACCCAGCCCGCATCGGAGTACCAGCAACTCACTTTCCGTCACCAGAGTTATCCAGCCCGTATCGGAGTACCAGCAATACACCTTCCATCTCCAGAGTGACCCAGCTGGCATCGGAGTCCCAGCAATTCACCTTCCATCGCCAGAGTTAATCAGTCTGCACCAGAGTACCAGCAATTCACCTTCCATTTCCAGAGTGACCCAGCCAGAATCGGAACACCAGCAATTCACCTTCCATCACCAGAGTGACCCAGCCCACATCGGAGTACCAGCAAATCAACTTCCATCGCCAGAGTGACCCAGCCCGCATCGGAGTACCAGCAATTCACTTTCCGTCACCAGAGTTATCCAGCCCGTATCAGAGTACCAGCAGTTCACTTTCCGTCACCAGAGTGACCCAGCCCGCATCGGAGTACCAGCAATTCACCTTTCATCACCAGTAACCCAGCACACATCGGAGTACCAGCAATTCACCTTCCGTCACCAGAGTGACCCATCCGGCATCGGAGTACCAGCAATTCACTTTCCGTCACCAGAGTGACCCAGCCCGCATCGGAGTACCAGCAATTAACTTTCCGTCACCAGAGTGATCCAGCCCGTATCGGAGTACCAGCAATTCACCTTCCGTCACCAGAGTGATCCAGCCCGTATGGGAGTACCAGCAATTCACCTTCCGTCACCAGAGTGATCCAGCCCGCATCGGAGTACCAGCAATTCACCTTCCATTTCCAGAGTGACCCAGCCACAATCGGAACACCAGCAATTCACCTTCCATCACCAGAGTGACCCAGCCCACATCGGAGTACCAGCAATTCAACTTCCATCGCCAGAGTGACCCAGCCCGCATCGGAGTACCAGCAATTCACTTTCCGTCACCAGAGTTATCCAGCCCGTATCAGAGTACCAGCAGTTCACTTTCCGTCACCAGAGTGACCCAGCCCGCATCGGAGTACCAGCAATTCACCTTTCATCACCAGTAACCCAGCACACATCGGAGTACCAGCAATTCACCTTCCGTCACCAGAGTGACCCATCCGGCATCGGAGTACCAGCAATTCACTTTCCGTCACCAGAGTGACCCAGCCCGCATCGGAGTACCAGCAATTCACCTTCCAACTCCAGTAACCCAGCCCGCATCGGAGTACCAGCAATTAACTTTCCGTCACCAGAGTGATCCAGCCCGTATCGGAGTACCAGCAATTCACCTTCCGTCACCAGAGTGATCCAGCCCGTATGGGAGTACCAGCAATTCACCTTCCGTCACCAGAGTGATCCAGCCCGCATCGGAGTACCAGCAATTCACCTTCCGTCACCAGAGTGATCCAGCCCGTATCGGAGTACCAGCAATTCACCTTCCATCGCCAGAGTGACCCAGCCAGCATCGGAGTACCAGCAATTCACCTTCCATCACCAGAGTGACCCATCCGGCATCGGAGTACCAGCAATTCACGTTCCGTCACCAGAGTGACCCAGCCCGCATCGGAGAACCAGCAATTCACCTTCCATCACCAGTAACCCAGCCCGCATCGGAGTACCAGCAATTCACTATCCGTCACCAGAGTGATCCAGCCTGTATCGGAGTACCAGAAAATCACCTTCTGTCACCAGAGTGACCCAGCCCACATCGGAGTACCAGCAATTCACCTTCTGTCACCAGAGTGACCCAGCCCGCATCGGAGTACCAGCAATTCACCTTCCATCACCAGTGACCCAGCCCGCATGGGAGTACCAGCAATTCACCTTCCGTCACCAGAGTGATCCAGCCTGTATCGGAGTACCAGCAATTCACCTTCCGTCACCAGAGTGATCCAGCCCGTATCGGAGAACCAGCAATTCACTTTCCGTCACCAGAGTGATCCAGCCTGTATCGGAGTACCAGCAATTCACCTTCCGTCACCAGAGTGATCCAGCCCGTATCGGAGTACCAGCAATTCACCTTCCGTCACCAGAGTGATCCAGCCTGTATCGGAGTACCAGCAATTCACCTTCCGTCACCAGAGTTCTCCGGCCCGTATCGGAGTACCAGCAATTCACCTTCCGTCACCAGAGTTCTCCAGCCTGTATCGGAATACCAGCAATTCACCTTAAGTCACCAGAGTGATCCAGCCCGTATCGGAGTACCAGCAATTCACACTCCGTCACCAGAGTGATCCAGCCTGTATCGGAGTACCAGCAATTCACCTTCCGTCACCAGAGTGATCCAGCCCGTATCGGAGTACCAGCAATTCACGTACCGTCACCAGAGTGATCCAGCCTGTATCGGAGTACCAGCAATTCACCTTCCGTCACCAGAGTGACCCAGCCCGCATCGGAGTACCAGCAATTCACCTTCCATCACCAGTGACCCAGCCTGCATCGGAGTACCAGCAATTCACTATCCGTCACCAGAGTGATCCAGCCTGTATCGGAGTACCAGCAATTCACCTTCCGTCACCAGAGTGATCCAGCCCGTATCGGAGTACCAGCAATTCACTTTCCATCACCAGAGTGACCCAGCCCGCATCGGAGAACCAGCAATTCACCTTCCATCAGCAGTAACCCAGCCCGCAACGGAGTACCAGCAATTCACTTTCCGTCACCAGAGTGATCCAGCCCGCATCGGAGTACCAGCAATTCACCTTCCGTCACCAGAGTGATCCAGCCCGCATCGGAGTACCAGCAATTCACCTTCTATCGCCAGAGTCATCCTGCCCGAATCGGAGTACCAGCAATTCACCCTCCGTCACCAGAGTGACCCAGCCCACATTGGAGTACCAGCAATTCACCTTCTGTCACCAGAGTGACCCAGCCCGCATCGGAGTACCAGCAATTCACCTTCCATCACCAGTGACCCAGCCCTCATGGGAGTACCAGCAATTCACCTTCCATCGCCAGAGTCATCCAGCCCGAATCGGAGTACCAGCAATTCACCCTCCGTCACCAGAGTGACCCAGCCCACATTGGAGTACCACAAATTCACCTTCCGTCACCAGAGTGACCCAGCCCACATTGGAGTACCAGCAATTCACCTTCTGTCACCAGAGTGACCCAGCCCGCATCGGAGTACCAGCAATTCACCTTCCATCACCACTGACCCAGCCCGCATGGCAGTACCAGCAATTCACCTTCCGTCACCAGAGTGCCCCAGCCCGTATCGGAGCACCAGCTATTCACCTTCCGTCACCAGTGATCCTGCCCGTATCGGAGTACCAGCAATTCACCTTCCGTCACCAGAGTGACCCAGCCCGTATCGGAGTACCAGCAATTCACTTTCCGTCACCAGAGTTATCCAGCCCGTATCGGAGTACCAGCAATACACCTTCCGTCACCAGAGTGACCCAGCCCACATTGGAGTACCAGCAATTCACCTTCCATTTCCAGAGTGACCCAGCCAGAATCGGAACACCAGCAATTCACTTTCCGTCACCAGAGTGACCCAGCCCGCATCGGAGTACCAGCAATTCACCTTCCAACTCCAGTAACCCAGCCCGCATCGGAGTACCAGCAATTAACTTTCCGTCACCAGAGTGATCCAGCCCGTATCGGAGTACCAGCAATTCACCTTCCGTCACCAGAGTGATCCAGCCCGTATGGGAGTACCAGCAATTCACCTTCCGTCACCAGAGTGATCCAGCCCGCATCGGAGTACCAGCAATTCACCTTCCGTCACCAGAGTGATCCAGCCCGTATCGGAGTACCAGCAATTCACCTTCCATCGCCAGAGTGACCCAGCCAGCATCGGAGTACCAGCAATTCACCTTCCATCACCAGAGTGACCCATCCGGCATCGGAGTACCAGCAATTCACGTTCCGTCACCAGAGTGACCCAGCCCGCATCGGAGAACCAGCAATTCACCTTCCATCACCAGTAACCCAGCCCGCATCGGAGTACCAGCAATTCACTATCCGTCACCAGAGTGATCCAGCCTGTATCGGAGTACCAGCAAATCACCTTCTGTCACCAGAGTGACCCAGCCCACATCGGAGTACCAGCAATTCACCTTCTGTCACCAGAGTGACCCAGCCCGCATCGGAGTACCAGCAATTCACCTTCCATCACCAGTGACCCAGCCCGCATGGGAGTACCAGCAATTCACCTTCCGTCACCAGAGTGATCCAGCCTGTATCGGAGTACCAGCAATTCACCTTCCGTCACCAGAGTGATCCAGCCCGTATCGGAGAACCAGCAATTCACTTTCCGTCACCAGAGTGATCCAGCCTGTATTGGAGTACCAGCAATTCACCTTCCGTCACCAGAGTGATCCAGCCCGTATCGGAGTACCAGCAATTCACCTTCCGTCACCAGAGTGATCCAGCCTGTATCGGAGTACCAGCAATTCACCTTCCGTCACCAGAGTTCTCCGGCCCGTATCGGAGTACCAGCAATTCACCTTCCGTCACCAGAGTTCTCCAGCCTGTATCGGAATACCAGCAATTCACCTTAAGTCACCAGAGTGATCCAGCCCGTATCGGAGTACCAGCAATTCACACTCCGTCACCAGAGTGATCCAGCCTGTATCGGAGTACCAGCAATTCACCTTCCGTCACCAGAGTGATCCAGCCCGTATCGGAGTACCAGCAATTCACGTACCGTCACCAGAGTGATCCAGCCTGTATCGGAGTACCAGCAATTCACCTTCCGTCACCAGAGTGACCCAGCCCGCATCGGAGTACCAGCAATTCACCTTCCATCACCAGTGACCCAGCCTGCATCGGAGTACCAGCAATTCACTATCCGTCACCAGAGTGATCCAGCCTGTATCGGAGTACCAGCAATTCACCTTCCGTCACCAGAGTGATCCAGCCCGTATCGGAGTACCAGCAATTCACTTTCCATCACCAGAGTGACCCAGCCCGCATCGGAGAACCAGCAATTCACCTTCCATCAGCAGTAACCCAGCCCGCAACGGAGTACCAGCAATTCACTTTCCGTCACCAGAGTGACCCAGCCCACATTGGAGTACCAGCAATTCACCTTCTGTCACCAGAGTGACCCAGCCCGCATCGGAGTACCAGCAATTCACCTTCCATCACCAGTGACCCAGCCCTCATGGGAGTACCAGCAATTCACCTTCCATCGCCAGAGTCATCCAGCCCGAATCGGAGTACCAGCAATTCACCTTCTGTCACCAGAGTGACCCAGCCCGCATCGGAGTACCAGCAATTCACCTTCCATCACCACTGACCCAGCCCGCATGGCAGTACCAGCAATTCACCTTCCGTCACCAGAGTGCCCCAGCCCGTATCGGAGCACCAGCTATTCACCTTCCGTCACCCGTGATCCTGCCCGTATCGGAGTACCAGCAATTCACCTTCCGTCACCAGAGTGACCCAGCCCGTATCGGAGTACCAGCAATTCACTTTCCGTCACCAGAGTTATCCAGCCCGTATCGGAGTACCAGCAATACACCTTCCGTCACCAGAGTGACCCAGCCCACATTGGAGTACCAGCAATTCACCTTCCATTTCCAGAGTGACCCAGCCAGAATCGGAACACCAGCAATTCAACTTCCATCACCAGAGTGACCCAGCCCACATCGGAGAACCAGCAATTCACCTTCCATCACCAGTAACCAAGCCCGCATCGGAGTACCAGCAATTCACCTTCAGTCACCACAGTGACCCAGCCCGCATCGGAGTAGCAGCAATTCACCTTCCAACACTAGAGTGACCCAGACTGCATTGGAGTAAGTACCAGCAATTCACCTTCCGTCACCAGAGTGACCCAGCCCTCATCGGAGTACCAACAATTCACCTTCCGTCACCAGAGCGACCCAGCCCGCATCGGAGTACCAGCAATTCACCTTCCGACACCAGTAACCCAGCCCACATCGGAGTACCAACAATTCACCTTCCATCGCCAGAGTGATCCAGCCCGCATCGGAGTACCAGCAATTCACCTTCCGTCGCCTGAGTGACCCAGCCCGCATCAGAGAACCAGCAATTCACCTTCCATCACCAGTAACCCAGCCCACATCGGAGTACCAGCAATTCACCTTCCATCGCCAGAATGACCCAGCCAGCATCGGAGTACCAGCAATTCACCTTCCATCACCAGAGTGACCCATCCGGCATCGGAGTACCAGCAATTCACTTTCCGTCACCAGAGTGACCCAGCCCGCATCGGAGTACCAGCGATTCACCTTCCGTCGCCTGAGTGACCCAGCCCGCATCGGAATACCAGCAATTCACCTTCCGTCACCAGAGTGACCCAGCCCGCATTGGAGAACCAGCAATTCACCTTCCATCGCCAGTGACCCAGCCCTCATTGGAGTACCAGCAATTCACCTTCCATCACTAGAGTGACCCAGCCCGCATCGGAGTACCAGCAATTCACCTTCCATCGCCAGTGACCAAGCACGCAACGGAGTACCAGCAATTCACCTTCCATCGCCAGAGTGACCCAGCCCGCATTGGAGAACCAGCAATTCACCTTCCATCACCAGAGTGACCCAGCCCGTATCGGAGTACCAGCAATTCACCTTCCGTCACCAGAGTGACCCAGCCCGCATCGGAGAACCAGCAATTCACCTTCCATCACTAGAGTGACCCAGCCCGCATCGGAGTACCAGCAATTCACCTTCCGTCACCAGAGTGACCCAGCACGCATCGGAGTACCCGCAATTCACCTTCCATCGCCAGTGACCCAGCCCGCATCGGAGTACCAGCAATTCACCTTCCGTCACCAGAGTGACCCAGCCCGCATCGGAGTACCAGCAATTCACCTTCCATCACCAGAGTGATCCAGCCCGTATCGGAGTACCAGTAATTCACCTTCCATCCCCAGTGACCCAGCCCGCATCGGAGTACCAGCAATTCACCTTCCATCACCAGATTGACCCAGCCCGTATCGGAGTACCAGTAATTCACCTTCCATCGCCAGTGACCCAGCCCGCATCGGAGTACCAGCAATTCACCTTCCATCGCCAGTGACGCAGCCCGCATCGGAGAACCAGCAATTCACCTTCCGTCACCAGAGTGACCCAGCCCGTATCGGAGTACCAGCAATTCACCTTCCGTCACCAGAGTGATCCAGCCCGCATCGGTGTACCAGCAATTCACCTTCCGTCACCAGAGTGACCCAGCCCGCATCGGAGTACCAGCAATTCACCTTCCATCGCCAGTGACCCAGCCCGCATCGGAGAACCAGCAATTCACCTTCCATCACCAGAGTGACCCAGCCCGCATCAGAGTACCAGCAATTCACCTTCCATCGCCAGTGACCCAGCCCGCATCGGAGTACCAGCAATTCACCTTCCGTCACCAGAGTGATCCAGCCCGCATCGGAGTACCAGCAATTCACCTTCCATCGCCAGTGACCCAGCACGCATGGGAGTACCAGCAATTCACCTTCCGTCACCGGAGTGACCCAGCCCGCATCGGAGTACCAGCAATTCACCTTCCATCACCAGTGACCCAGCCCGCATGGGAGTACCAGCAATTCACCTTCCGTCACCGGAGTGACCCAGCCCGCATCGGAGTACCAGCAATTCAACTTCCATCACCAGTGACCCAGCCCGCATGGGAGTACCAGCAATTCACCTTCCGTCACCAGAGTGACTCAGCCCGCATTGGAGTACCAGCAATTCACCTTCCGTCGCCAGAGTGACCCAGCCCGCATCAGAGTACCAGCAATTCACCTTCCGTCACCAGAGTGACCCAGCCCGCATCAGTGTATCAGCAATTCACCTTCCGTCGCCAGAGTGACCCATCCCGCATCGGAGTACCAGCAATTCAACTTCCATCACCAGTGACCCAGCCCTCATGGGAGTACCAGCAATTCACCTTCCATCGCCAGAGTCATCCAGCCCGAATCGGAGTACCAGCAATTCACCCTCCGTCACCAGAGTGACCCAGCCCACATTGGAGTACCACCAATTCACCTTCTGTCACCAGAGTGACCCAGCCCACATCGGAGTACCAGCAATTCACCTTCTGTCACCAGAGTGACCCAGCCCGCATCGGAGTACCAGCAATTCACCTTCCATCACCACTGACCCAGCCCGCATGGCAGTACCAGCAATTCACCTTCCGTCACCAGAGTGCCCCAGCCCGTATCGGAGCACCAGCTATTCACCTTCCGTCACCAGTGATCCAGCCCGTATCGGAGTACCAGCAATTTACCTTCCGTCACCAGAGTGACCCAGCCCGTATCGGAGTACCAGCAATTCACTTTCCGTCACCAGAGTTATCCAGCCCGTATCGGAGTACCAGCAATACACCTTCCGTCACCAGAGTGACCCAGCCCACATCGGAGAACCAGCAATTCACCTTCCATCACCAGTAACCCAGCCCGCATCGGAGTACCAGCAATTCACTTTCCATCACCAGAGGGACCCAGCCCGCATCGGAGTACCAGCAACTCACTTTCCGTCACCAGAGTTATCCAGCCCGTATCGGAGTACCAGCAATACACCTTCCGTCACCAGAGTGACCCAGCCCACATTGGAGTACCAGCAATTCACCTTCCATTTCCAGAGTGACCCAGCCAGAATCGGAACACCAGCAATTCAACTTCCATCACCAGAGTGACCCAGCCCACATCGGAGAACCAGCAATTCACCTTCCATCACCAGTAACCCAGCCCGCATCGGAGTACCAGCAATTCACTTTCCATCACCAGAGGGACCCAGCCCGCATCGGAGTACCAGCAACTCACTTTCCGTCACCAGAGTTATCCAGCCCGTATCGGAGTACCAGCAATACACCTTCCGTCACCAGAGTGACCCAGCCCACATTGGAGTACCAGCAATTCACCTTCCATCGCCAGAGTGATCCAGCCCGTATCGGAGTACCAGCAATTCACCTTCAGTCACCACAGTGACCCATCCCGCATCGGAGTACCAGCAATTCACCTTCCAAGACTAGAGTGACCCAGACTGCATTGGAGTAAGTACCAGCAATTCACCTTCCGTCACCAGAGTGACCCAGCCCTCATCGGAGTACCAACAATTCACCTTCCGTCACCAGAGCGACCCAGCCCGCATCGGAGTACCAGCAATTCACCTTCCGACACCAGTAACCCAGCCCACATCGGAGTACCAACAATTCACCTTCCATCGCCAGAGTGATCCAGCCCGCATCGGAGTACCAGCAATTCACCTTCCGTCGCCTGAGTGACCCAGCCCGCATCAGAGAACCAGCAATTCACCTTCCATCACCAGTAACCCAGCCCACATCGGAGTACCAGCAATTCACCTTCCATCGCCAGAGTGACCCAGCCAGCATCGGAGTACCAGCAATTCACCTTCCATCACCAGAGTGACCCATCCGGCATCGGAGTACCAGCAATTCACTTTCCGTCACCAGAGTGACCCAGCCCGCATCGGAGTACCAGCGATTCACCTTTCGTCGCCTGAGTGACCCAGCCCGCATCGAAATACCAGCAATTCACCTTCCGTCACCAGAGTGACCCAGCCCGCATTGGAGAACCAGCAATTCACCTTCCATCGCCAGTGACCCAGCCCACATTGGAGTACCAGCAATTCACCTTCCATCACTAGAGTGACCCAGCCCGCATCGGAGTACCAGCAATTCACCTTCCATCGCCAGTGACCCAGCCCGCATCGGAGTACCAGCAATTCACCTTCCATCGCCAGAGTGACCCAGCCCGCATTGGAGAACCAGCAATTCACCTTCCATCACCAGAGTGACCCAGCCCGTATCGGAGTACCAGCAATTCACCTTCCGTCACCAGAGTGACCCAGCCCGCATCGGAGAACCAGCAATTCACCTTCCATCACTAGAGTGACCCAGCCCGCATCGGAGTACCAGCAATTCACCTTCCGTCACCAGAGTGACCCAGCCTGCATCGGAGTACCCGCAATTCACCTTCCATCGCCAGTGACCCAGCCCGCATCGGAGTACCAGCAATTCACCTTCCGTCACTAGAGTGACCCAGCCCGCATCGGAGTACCAGCAATTCACCTTCCATCACCAGAGTGATTCAGCCCGTATCGGAGTACCAGTAATTCACCTTCCATCCCCAGTGACCCAGCCCGCATCGGAGTACCAGCAATTCACCTTCCATCACCAGATTGACCCAGCCCGTATCGGAGTACCAGCAATTCACCTTCCGTCACCAGAGTGACCCAGCCCTCATTGGAGTACCAACAATTCACCTTCCGTCACCAGAGCGACCCAGCCCGCATCGGAGTACCAGCAATTCACCTTCCGACACCAGTAACCCAGCCCACATCGGAGTACCAACAATTCACCTTCCATCGCCAGAGTGATCCAGCCCGCATCGGAGTACCAGCAATTCACCTTCCGTCGCCTGAGTGACCCAGCCCGCATCAGAGAACCAGCAATTCACCTTCCATCACCAGTAACCCAGCCCACATCGGAGTACCAGCAATTCACCTTCCATCGCCAGAGTGACCCAGCCAGCATCGGAGTACCAGCAAATCACCTTCCATCACCAGAGTGACCCATCCGGCATCGGAGTACCAGCAATTCACTTTCCGTCACCAGAGTGACCCAGCCCGCATCGGAGTACCAGCGATTCACCTTCCGTCGCCTGAGTGACCCAGCCCGCATCGGAATACCAGCAATTCACCTTACGTCACCAGAGTGACCCAGCCCGCATTGGAGAACCAGCAATTCACCTTCCATCGCCAGTGACGCAGCCCGCATTGGAGTACCAGCAATTCACCTTCCATCACCAGAGTGATCCAGCCCGTATCGGAGTACCAGTAATTCACCTTCCATCCCCAGTGACCCAGCCCGCATCGGAGTACCAGCAATTCACCTTCCATCACCAGATTGACCCAGCCCGTATCGGAGTACCAGCAATTCACCTTCCGTCACCAGAGTGACCCAGCCCTCATTGGAGTACCAACAATTCACCTTCCGTCACCAGAGCGACCCAGCCCGCATCGGAGTACCAGCAATTCACCTTCCGACACCAGTAACCCAGCCCACATCGGAGTACCAACAATTCACCTTCCATCGCCAGAGTGATCCAGCCCGCATCGGAGTACCAGCAATTCACCTTCCGTCGCCTGAGTGACCCAGCCCGCATCAGAGAACCAGCAATTCACCTTCCATCACCAGTAACCCAGCCCACATCGGAGTACCAGCAATTCACCTTCCATCGCCAGAGTGACCCAGCCAGCATCGGAGTACCAGCAAATCACCTTCCATCACCAGAGTGACCCATCCGGCATCGGAGTACCAGCAATTCACTTTCCGTCACCAGAGTGACCCAGCCCGCATCGGAGTACCAGCGATTCACCTTCCGTCGCCTGAGTGACCCAGCCCGCATCGGAATACCAGCAATTCACCTTACGTCACCAGAGTGACCCAGCCCGCATTGGAGAACCAGCAATTCACCTTCCATCGCCAGTGACGCAGCCCGCATTGGAGTACCAGCAATTCACCTTCCATCACTAGAGTGACCCAGCCCGCATCGGAGTACCAGCAATTCACCTTCCATCGCCAGTGACACAGCCCGCATCGGAGTACCAGCAATTCACCTTCCATCGCCAGAGTGACCCAGCCCGCATTGGAGAACCAGCAATTCACCTTCCATCACCAGAGTGACCCAGCCCGTATCGGAGTACCAGCAATTCACCTTCCGTCACCAGAGTGACCCAGCCCGCATCGGAGAACCAGCAATTCACCTTCCATCACTAGAGTGACCCAGCCCGCATCGGAGTACCAGCAATTCACCTTCCGTCACCAGAGTGACCCAGCCCGCATCGGAGTACCCGCAATTCACATTCCATCGCCAGTGACCCAGCCCGCATCGGAGTACCAGCAATTCACCTTCCGTCACCAGAGTGACCCAGCCCGCATCGGAGTACCAGCAATTCACCTTCCATCACCAGAGTGATCCAGCCCGTATCGGAGTACCAGTAATTCACCTTCCATCCCCAGTGACCCAGCCCGCATCGGAGTACCAGCAATTCACCTTCCATCACCAGATTGACCCAGCCCGTATCGCAGTACCAGTAATTCACCTTCCATCGCCAGTGACCCAGCCCGCATCGGAGTACCAGCAATTCACCTTCCATCGCCAGTGACGCAGCCCGCATCGGAGAACCAGCAATTCACCTTCCATCACCAGAGTGACCCAGCCCGCATCGGAGTACCAGCAATTCACCTTCCGTCACCAGAGTGACCCAGCCCGCATCGGAGTACCAGCAATTCACCTTCCATCGCCAGTGACCCAGCCCGCATCGGAGTACCAGCAATTCACCTTCCGTCACCAGAGTGATCCAGCCCGCATCGGAGTACCAGCAATTCACCTTCCATCGCCAGTGACCCAGCACGCATGGGAGTACCAGCAATTCACCTTCCGTCACCGGAGTGACCCAGCCCGCATCGGAGTACCAGCAATTCACCTCCCATCACCAGTGACCCAGCCCGCATGGGAGTACCAGCAATTCACCTTCCGTCACCGGAGTGACCCAGCCCGCATCGGTGTACCAGCAATTCAACTTCCATCACCAGTAACCCAGCCCACATCGGAGTACCAACAATTCACCTTCCATCGCCAGAGTGATCCAGCCCGCATCGGAGTACCAGCAATTCACCTTCCGTCGCCTGAGTGACCCAGCCCGCATCAGAGAACCAGCAATTCACCTTCCATCACCAGTAACCCAGCCCACATCGGAGTACCAGCAATTCACCTTCCATCGCCAGAGTGACCCAGCCAGCATCGGAGTACCAGCAATTCACCTTCCATCACCAGAGTGACCCAGCCCGCATCGGAGTACCAGCGATTCACCTTCCGTCGCCTGAGTGACCCAGCCCGCATCGGAATACCAGCAATTCACCTTCCGTCACCAGAGTGACCCAGCCCGCATTGGAGAACCAGCAATTCACCTTCCATCGCCAGTGACGCAGCCCGCATTGGAGTACCAGCAATTCACCTTCCATCACTAGAGTGACCCAGCCCGCATCGGAGTACCAGCAATTCACCTTCCATCGCCAGTGACCCAGCCCGCATCGGAGTACCAGCAATTCACCTTCCATCGCCAGAGTGACCCAGCCCGCATTGGAGAACCAGCAATTCACCTTCCATCACCAGAGTGACCCAGCCCGTATCGGAGTACCAGCAATTCACCTTCCGTCACCAGAGTGACCCAGCCCGCATCGGAGAACCAGCAATTCACCTTCCATCACCAGAGTGACCCAGCCCGCATCGGAGTACCCGCAATTCACCTTCCATCGCCAGTGACCCAGCCCGCATCGGAGTACCAGCAATTCACCTTCCGTCACCAGAGTGACCCAGCCCGCATCGGAGTACCAGCAATTCACCTTCCATCACCAGAGTGATCCAGCCCGTATCGGAGTACCAGTAATTCACCTTCCATCCCCAGTGACCCAGCCCGCATCGGAGTACCAGCAATTCACCTTCCATCACCAGATTGACCCAGCCCGTATCGGAGTACCAGTAATTCACCTTCCATCGCCAGTGACCCAGCCCGCATCGGAGTACCAGCAATTCACCTTCCATCGCCAGTGACGCAGCCCGCATCGGAGAACCAGCAATTCACCTTCCATCACCAGAGTGACCCAGCCCGCATCGGAGTACCAGCAATTCACCTTCCGTCACCAGAGTGACCCAGCCCGCATCGGAGTACCAGCAATTCACCTTCCATCGCCAGTGACCCAGCCCGCATCGGAGTACCAGCAATTCACCTTCCGTCACCAGAGTGATCCAGCCCGCATCGGAGTACCAGCAATTCACCTTCCATCGCCAGTGACCCAGCACGCATGGGAGTACCAGCAATTCACCTTCCGTCACCGGAGAGACCCAGCCCGCATCGGAGTACCAGCAATTCACCTTCCATCACCAGTGACCCAGCCCGCATGGGAGTACCAGCAATTCACCTTCCGTCACCGGAGTGACCCAGCCCGCATCGGTGTACCAGCAATTCAACTTCCATCACCAGTGACCCAGCCCGCATGGGAGTACCAGCAATTCACCTTCCGTCACCAGAGTGACTCAGCCCGCATTGGAGTACCAGCAATTCACCTTCCGTCGCCAGAGTGACCCAGCCCGCATCAGAGTACCAGCAATTCACCTTCCGTCACCAGAGTGACCCAGCCCGCATCAGTGTATCAGCAATTCAACTTCCGTCGCCAGAGTGACCCAGCCCGCATCGGAGTACCAGCAATTCAACTTCCATCACCAGTGACCCAGCCCTCATGGGAGTACCAGCAATTCACCTTCCATCGCCAGAGTCATCCAGCCCGAATCGGAGTACCAGCAATTCACCCTCCGTCACCAGAGTGACCCAGCCCACATCGGAGTACCAGCAATTCACCATCTGTCACCAGAGTGACCCAGCCCGCATCGGAGTACCAGCAATTCACCTTCCATCACCACTGACCCAGCCCGCATGGCAGTACCAGCAATTCACCTTCCGTCACCAGAGTGCCCCAGCCCGTATCGGAGCACCAGCTATTCACCTTCCGTCACCAGTGATCCAGCCCGTATCGGAGTACCAGCAATTCACCTTCCGTCACCAGAGTGACCCAGCCCGTATCGGAGTACCAGCAATTCACTTTCCGTCACCAGAGTTATCCAGCCCGTATCGGAGTACCAGCAATACACCATCCGTCACCAGAGTGACCCAGCCCACATCGGAGAACCAGCAATTCACCTTCCATCACCAGTAACCCAGCCCGCATCGGAGTACCAGCAATTCACTTTCCATCACCAGAGGGACCCAGCCCGCATCGGAGTACCAGCAACTCACTTTCCGTCACCAGAGTTATCCAGCCCGTATCGGAGTACCAGCAATACACCTTCCGTCACCAGAGTGACCCAGCCCACATTGGAGTACCAGCAATTCACCTTCCATTTCCAGAGTGACCCAGCCAGAATCGGAACACCAGCAATTCAACTTCCATCACCAGAGTGACCCAGCCCACATCGGAGAACCAGCAATTCACCTTCCATCACCAGTAACCCAGCCCGCATCGGAGTACCAGCAATTCACTTTCCATCACCAGAGGGACCCAGCCCGCATCGGAGTACCAGCAACTCACTTTCCGTCACCAGAGTTATCCAGCCCGTATCGGAGTACCAGCAATACACCTTCCGTCACCAGAGTGACCCAGCCCACATTGGAGTACCAGCAATTCACCTTCCATCGCCAGAGTGATCCAGCCCGTATCGGAGTACCAGCAATTCACCTTCAGTCACCACAGTGACCCAGCCCGCATCGGAGTACCAGCAATTCACCTTCCAACACTAGAGTGACCCAGACTGCATTGGAGTAAGTACCAGCAATTCACCTTCCGTCACCAGAGTGACCCAGCCCTCATCGGAGTACCAACAATTCACCTTCCGTCACCAGAGCGACCCAGCCCGCATCGGAGTACCAGCAATTCACCTTCCGACACCAGTAACCCAGCCCACATCGGAGTACCAACAATTCACCTTCCATCGCCAGAGTGATCCAGCCCGCATCGGAGTACCAGCAATTCACCTTCCGTCGCCTGAGTGACCCAGCCCGCATCAGAGAACCAGCAATTCACCTTCCATCACCAGTAACCCAGCCCACATCGGAGTACCAGCAATTCACCTTCCATCGCCAGAGTGACCCAGCCAGCATCGGAGTACCAGCAATTCACCTTCCATCACCAGAGTGACCCATCCGGCATCGGAGTACCAGCAATTCACTTTCTGTCACCAGAGTGACCCAGCCCGCATCGGAGTACCAGCGATTCACCTTCCGTCGCCTGAGTGACCCAGCCCGCATCGGAATACCAGCAATTCACCTTCCGTCACCAGAGTGACCCAGCCCGCATTGGAGAACCAGCAATTCACCTTCCATCGCCAGTGACCCAGCCCGCATTGGAGTACCAGCAATTCACCTTCCATCACTAGAGTGACCCAGCCCGCATCGGAGTACCAGCAATTCACCTTCCATCGCCAGTGACCCAGCCCGCATCGGAGTACCAACAATTCACCTTCCATCGCCAGAGTGACCCAGCCCGCATTGGAGAACCAGCAATTCACCTTCCATCACCAGAGTGACCCAGCCCGTATCGGAGTACCAGCAATTCACCTTCCGTCACCAGAGTGACCCAGCCCGCATCGGAGAACCAGCAATTCACCTTCCATCACTAGAGTGACCCAGCCCGCATCGGAGTACCAGCAATTCACCTTCCGTCACAAGAGTGACCCAGCCCGCATCGGAGTACCTGCAATTCACCTTCCATCGCCAGTGACCCAGCCCGCATCGGAGTACCAGCAATTCACCTTCCGTCACCAGAGTGACCCAGCCCGCATCGGAGTACCAGCAATTCACCTTCCATCACCAGAGTGATCCAGCCCGTATCGGAGTACCAGCAATTCACCTTCCATCACCAGATTGACCCAGCCCGTATCGGAGTACCAGCAATTCACCTTCCGTCACCAGAGTGACCCAGCCCTCATTGGAGTACCAACAATTCACCTTCCGTCACCAGAGCGACCCAGCCCGCATCGGAGTACCAGCAATTCACCTTCCGACACCAGTAACCCAGCCCACATCGGAGTACCAACAATTCACCTTCCATCGCCAGAGTGATCCAGCCCGCATCGGAGTACCAGCAATTCACCTTCCGTCGCCTGAGTGACACAGCCCGCATCAGAGAACCAGCAATTCACCTTCCATCACCAGTAACCCAGCCCACATCGGAGTACCAGCAATTCACCTTCCATCGCCAGAGTGACCCAGCCAGCATCGGAGTACCAGCAATTCACCTTCCATCACCAGAGTGACCCATTCGGCATCGGAGTACCAGCAATTCACTTTCCGTCACCAGAGTGACCCAGCCCGCATCGGAGTACCAGCGATTCACCTTCCGTCGCCTGAGTGACCCAGCCCGCATCGGAATACCAGCAATTCACCTTCCGTCACCAGAGTGACCCAGCCCGCATTGGAGAACCAGCAATTCACCTTCCATCGCCAGTGACGCAGCCCGCATTGGAGTACCAGCAATTCACCTTCCATCACTAGAGTGACCCAGCCCGCATCGGAGTACCAGCAATTCACCTTCCATCGCCAGTGACCCAGCCCGCATCGGAGTACCAGCAATTCACCTTCCATCGCCAGAGTGACCCAGCCCGCATTGGAGAACCAGCAATTCACCTTCCATCACCAGAGTGACCCAGCCCGTATCGGAGTACCAGCAATTCACCTTCCGTCACCAGAGTGACCCAGCCCGCATCGGAGAACCAGCAATTCACCTTCCATCACTAGAGTGACCCAGCCCGCATCGGAGTACCAGCAATTCACCTTCCGTCACCAGAGTGACCCAGCCCGCATCGGAGTACCCGCAATTCACCTTCCATCGCCAGTGACCCAGCCCGCATCGGAGTACCAGCAATTCACCTTCCGTCACCAGAGTGACCCAGCCCGCATCGGAGTACCAGCAATTCACCTTCCATCACCAGAGTGATCCAGCCCGTATCGGAGTACCAGTAATTCACCTTCCATCCCCAGTGACCCAGCCCGCATCGGAGTACCAGCAATTCACCTTCCATCACCAGATTGACCCAGCCCGTATCGGAGTACCAGTAATTCACCTTCCATCGCCAGTGACCCAGCCCGCATCGGAGTACCAGCAATTCACCTTCCATCGCCAGTGACGCAGCCCGCATCGGAGAACCAGCAATTCACCTTCCATCACCAGAGTGACCCAGCCCGCATCGGAGTACCAGCAATTCACCTTCCGTCACCAGAGTGACCCAGCCCGCATCGGAGTACCAGCAATTCACCTTCCATCGCCAGTGACCCAGCCCGCATCGGAGTACCAGCAATTCACCTTCCGTCACCAGAGTGATCCAGCCCGCATCGGACTACCAGCAATTCACCTTCCATCGCCAGTGACCCAGCACGCATGGGAGTACCAGCAATTCACCTTCCGTCACCGGAGTGACCCAGCCCGCATCGGAGTACCAGCAATTCACCTTCCATCACCAGTGACCCAGCCCGCATGGGAGTACCAGCAATTCACCTTCCGTCACCGGAGTGACCCAGCCCGCATCGGAGTACCAGCAATTCAACTTCCATCACCAGTGACCCAGCCCGCATGGGAGTACCAGCAATTCACCTTCCGTCACCAGAGTGACTCAGCCCGCATTGGAGTACCAGCAATTCACCTTCCGTCGACAGAGTGACCCAGCCCGCATCAGAGTACCAGCAATTCACCTTCCGTCACCAGAGTGACCCAGCCCGCATCGGAGTACCAGCAATTCACTTTCCGTCACCAGAGTGACCCAGCCCACATTGGAGTACCACCAATTCACCTTCCGTCACCAGAGTGACCCAGCCCACATCGGAGAACCAGCAATTCACCTTCCATCACCAGTAACCCAGCCCGCATCGGAGTACCAGCAATTCACTTTCCATCACCAGAGGGACCCAGCCCGCATCGGAGTACCAGCAACTCACTTTCCGTCACCAGAGTTATCCAGCCCGTATCGGAGTACCTGCAATACACCTTCCGTCACCAGAGTGACCCAGCCCACATTGGAGTACCAGCAATTCACCTTCCATCGCCAGAGTGATCCAGCCCGTATCGGAGTACCAGCAATACACCATCCGTCACCAGAGTGACCCAGCCCACATCGGAGAACCAGCAATTCACCTTCCATCACCAGTAACCCAGCCCGCATCGGAGTACCAGCAATTCACTTTCCATCACCAGAGGGACCCAGCCCGCATCGGAGTACCAGCAACTCACTTTCCGTCACCAGAGTTATCCAGCCCGTATCGGAGTGCCAGCAATACACCTTCCGTCACCAGAGTGACCCAGCCCACATTGGAGTACCAGCAATTCACCTTCCATCGCCAGAGTGATCCAGCCCGTATCGGAGTACCAGCAATTCACCTTCCGACACCAGTAACCCAGCCCACATCGGAGTACCAACAATTCACCTTCCATCGCCAGAGTGATCCAGCCCGCATCGGAGTACCAGCAATTCACCTTCCGTCGCCTCAGTGACCCAGCCCGCATCAGAGAACCAGCAATTCACCTTCCATCACCAGTAACCCAGCCCACATCGGAGTACCAGCAATTCACCTTCCATCGCCAGAGTGACCCAGCCAGCATCGGAGTACCAGCAATTCACCTTCCATCACCAGAGTGACCCATCCGGCATCGGAGTACCAGCAATTCACTTTCCGTCACCAGAGTGACCCAGCCCGCATCGGAGTACCAGCGATTCACCTTCCGTCGCCTGAGTGACCCAGCCCGCATCGGAATACCAGCAATTCACTTTCCGTCACCAGAGTGACCCAGCCCGCATTGGAGAACCAGCAATTCACCTTCCATCGCCAGTGACCCAGCCCGCATTGGAGTACCAGCAATTCACCTTCCATCACTAGAGTGACCCAGCCCGCATCGGAGTACCAGCAATTCACCTTCCATCGCCAGTGACCCAGCCCGCATCGGAGTACCAGCAATTCACCTTCCATCGCCAGAGTGACCCAGCCCGCATTGGAGAACCAGCAATTCACCTTCCATCACCAGAGTGACCCAGCCCGTATCGGAGTACCAGCAATTCACCTTCCGTCACCAGAGTGACCCAGCCCGCATCGGAGAACCAGCAATTCACCTTCCATCACTAGAGTGACCCAGCCCGCATCGGAGTACCAGCAATTCACCTTCCGTCACAAGAGTGACCCAGCCCGCATCGGAGTACCCGCAATTCACCTTCCATCGCCAGTGACCCAGCCCGCATCGGAGTACCAGCAATTCACCTTCCGTCACCAGAGTGACCCAGCCCGCATCGGAGTACCAGCAATTCACCTTCCATCACCAGAGTGATCCAGCCCGTATCGGAGTACCAGTAATTCACCTTCCATCCCCAGTGACCCAGCCCGCATCGGAGTACCAGCAATTCACCTTCCATCACCAGATTGACCCAGCCCGTGTCGGAGTACCAGCAATTCACCTTCCGTCACCAGAGTGACCCAGCCCTCATTGGAGTACCAACAATTCACCTTCCGTCACCAGAGCGACCCAGCCCGCATCGGAGTACCAACAATTCACCTTCCGTCGCCTGAATGACCCAGCCAGCATCGGAATACCAGCAATTCACCTTCCGTCACAAGAGTGACCCAGCCCGCATTGGAGAACCAGCAATTCACCTTCCATCGCCAGTGACGCAGCCCGCATTGGAGTACCAGCAATTCACCTTCCATCACTAGAGTGACCCAGCCCGCATCGGAGTACCAGCAATTCACCTTCCATCGCCAGTGACCCAGCCCGCATCGGAGTACCAGCAATTCACCTTCCATCGCCAGAGTGACCCAGCCCGCATTGGAGAACCAGCAATTCACCTTCCATCACCAGAGTGACCCAGCCCGTATCGGAGTACCAGCAATTCACCTTCCGTCACCAGAGTGACCCAGCCCGCATCGGAGAACCAGCAATTCACCTTCCATCACTAGAGTGACCCAGCCCGCATCGGAGTACCAGCAATTCACCTTCCGTCACCAGAGTGACCCAGCCCGCATCGGAGTACCCGCAATTCACCTTCCATCGCCAGTGACCCAGCCCGCATCGGAGTACCAGCAATTCACCTTCCGTCACCAGAGTGACCCAGCCCGCATCGGAGTACCAGCAATTCACCTTCCATCACCAGAGTGATCCAGCCCGCATCGGAGTACCCGCAATTCACCTTCCATCGCCAGTGACCCAGCCCGCATCGGAGTACCAGCAATTCACCTTCCGTCACCAGAGTGACCCAGCCCGCATCGGAGTACCAGCAATTCACCTTCCATCACCAGAGTGATCCAGCCCGTATCGGAGTACCAGTAATTCACCATCCATCCCCAGTGACCCAGCCCGCATCGGAGTACCAGCAATTCACCTTCCATCACCAGATTGACCCAGCCCGTATCGGAGTACCAGTAGTTCACCTTCCATCGCCAGTGACCCAGCCCGCATCGGAGTACCAGCAATTCACCTTCCATCGCCAGTGACGCAGCCCGCATCGGAGAACCAGCAATTCACCTTCAATCACCAGAGTGACCCAGCCCGCATCGGAGTACTAGCAATTCACCTTCCGTCACCAGAGTGACCCAGCCCGCATCGGAGTACCAGCAATTCACCTTCCATCGCCAGTGACCCAGCCCGCATCGGAGTACCAGCAATTCACCTTCCGTCACCAGAGTGATCCAGCCCGCATCGGAGTACCAGCAATTCACCTTCCATCGCCAGTGATCCAGCACGCATGGGAGTACCAGCAATTCACCTTCCGTCACCGGAGTGACCCAGCCCGCATCGGAGTACCAGCAATTCACCTTCCATCACCAGTGACCCAGCCCGCATGGGAGTACCAGCAATTCACCTTCCGTCACCGGAGTGACCCAGCCCGCATCGGAGTACCAGCAATTCAACTTCCATCACCAGTGACCCAGCCCGCATGGGAGTACCAGCAATTCACCTTCCGTCACCAGAGTGACTCAGCCCGCATTGGAGTACCAGCAATTCACCTTCCGTCGCCAGAGTGACCCAGCCCGCATCAGAGTACCAGCAATTCACCTTCCGTCACCAGAGTGACCCAGCCCGCATCGGAGTACCAGCAATTCACTTTCCGTCACCAGAGTGACCCAGCCCACATTGGAGTACCACCAATTCACCTTCCGTCACCAGAGTGACCCAGCCCACATCGGAGTACCAGCAATTCACCTTCTGTCACCAGAGTGACCCAGCCCGCATCGGAGTACCAGCAATTCACCTTCCATCACCACTGACCCAGCCCGCATGGCAGTACCAGCAATTCACCTTCCGTCACCAGAGTGCCCCAGCCCGTATCGGAGCACCAGCTATTCACCTTCCGTCACCAGTGATCCAGCCCGTATCGGAGTACCAGCAATTCACCTTCCGTCACCAGAGTGACCCAGCCCGTATCGGAGTACCAGCAATTCACTTTCCGTCACCAGAGTTATCCAGCCCGTATCGGAGTACCAGCAATACACCTTCCGTCACCAGAGTGACCCAGCCCACATCGGAGAACCAGCAATTCACCTTCCATCACCAGTAACCCAGCCCGCATCGGAGTACCAGCAATTCACTTTCCATCACCAGAGGGACCCAGCCCGCATCGGAGTACCAGCAACTCACTTTCCGTCACCAGAGTTATACAGCCCGTATCGGAGTACCAGCAATACACCTTCCGTCACCAGAGTGACCCAGCCCACATTGGAGTACCAGCAATTCACCTTCCATTTCCAGAGTGACCCAGCCAGAATCGGAACACCAGCAATTCAACTTCCATCACCAGAGTGACCCAGCCCACATCGGAGAACCAGCAATTCACCTTCCATCGCCAGTGACCCAGCCCGCATCGGAGTACCAGCAATTCACCTTCCGTCACCAGAGTGACCCAGCCCGCATCGGAGTACCAGCAATTCACCTTCCATCACCAGAGTGATCCAGCCCGTATCGGAGTACCAGTAATTCACCTTCCATCCCCAGTGACCCAGCCAGCATCGGAGTACCAGCAATTCACCTTCCATCACCAGATTGACCCAGCCCGTATCGGAGTACCAGTAGTTCACCTTCCATCGCCAGTGACCCAGCCCGCATCGGAGTACCAGCAATTCACCTTCCATCGCCAGTGACGCAGCCCGCATCGGAGAACCAGCAATTCACCTTCCATCACCAGAGTGACCCAGCCCGCATCGGAGTACCAGCAATTCACCTTCCGTCACCAGAGTGACCCAGCCCGCATCGGAGTACCAGCAATTCACCTTCCATCGCCAGTGACCCAGCCCGCATCGGAGTACCAGCAATTCACCTTCCGTCACCAGAGTGATCCAGCCCGCATCGGAGTACCAGCAATTCACCTTCCATCGCCAGTGATCCAGCACGCATGGGAGTACCAGCAATTCACCTTCCGTCACCGGAGTGACCCAGCCCGCATCGGAGTACCAGCAATTCACCTTCCATCACCAGTGACCCAGCCCGCATGGGAGTACCAGCAATTCACCTTCCGTCACCGGAGTGACCCAGCCCGCATCGGAGTACCAGCAATTCAACTTCCATCACCAGTGACCCAGCCCGCATGGGAGTACCAGCAATTCACCTTCCGTCACCAGAGTGACTCAGCCCGCATTGGAGTACCAGCAATTCACCTTCCGTCGCCAGAGTGACCCAGCCCGCATCAGAGTACCAGCAATTCACCTTCCGTCACCAGAGTGACCCAGCCCGCATCGGAGTACCAGCAATTCACTTTCCGTCACCAGAGTGACCCAGCCCACATTGGAGTACCACCAATTCACCTTCCGTCACCAGAGTGACCCAGCCCACATCGGAGTACCAGCAATTCACCTTCTGTCACCAGAGTGACCCAGCCCGCATCGGAGTACCAGCAATTCACCTTCCATCACCACTGACCCAGCCCGCATGGCAGTACCAGCAATTCACCTTCCGTCACCAGAGTGCCCCAGCCCGTATCGGAGCACCAGCTATTCACCTTCCGTCACCAGTGATCCAGCCCGTATCGGAGTACCAGCAATTCACCTTCCGTCACCAGAGTGACCCAGCCCGTATCGGAGTACCAGCAATTCACTTTCCGTCACCAGAGTTATCCAGCCCGTATCGGAGTACCAGCAATACACCTTCCGTCACCAGAGTGACCCAGCCCACATCGGAGAACCAGCAATTCACCTTCCATCACCAGTAACCCAGCCCGCATCGGAGTACCAGCAATTCACCTTCCATCACCAGAGTGACCCATCCGGCATCGGAATACCAGCAATACACCTTCCGTCACCAGAGTGACCCAGCCCACATCGGAGAACCAGCAATTCACCTTCCATCACCAGTAACCCAGCCCGCATCGGAGTACCAGCAATTCACTTTCCATCACCAGAGGGACCCAGCCCGTATCGGAGTACCAGCAATACACCTTCCGTCACCAGAGTGACCCAGCCCACATTGGAGTACCAGCAATTCACCTTCCATTTCCAGAGTGACCCAGCCAGAATCGGAACACCAGCAATTCAACTTCCATCACCAGAGTGACCCAGCCCACATCGGAGAACCAGCAATTCACCTTCCATCACCAGTAACCCAGCCCGCATCGGAGTACCAGCAATTCACTTTCCATCACCAGAGGGACCCAGCCCGCATCGGAGTACCAGCAACTCACTTTCCGTCACCAGAGTTATCCAGCCCGTATCGGAGTACCAGCAATACACCTTCCGTCACCAGAGTGACCCAGCCCACATTGGAGTACCAGCAATTCACCATCCATCGCCACAGTGATCCAGCCCGTATCGGAGTACCAGCAATTCACCTTCAGTCACCACAGTGACCCAGCCCGCATCGGAGTACCAGCAATTCACCTTCCAACACTAGAGTGACCCAGACTGCATTGGAGTAAGTACCAGCAATTCACCTTCCGTCACCAGAGTGACCCAGCCCTCATCGGAGTACCAACAATTCACCTTCCGTCACCAGAGCGACCCAGCCCGCATCGGAGTACCAGCAATTCACCTTCCGACACCAGTAACCCAGCCCACATCGGAGTACCAACAATTCACCTTCCATCGCCAGAGTGATCCAGCCCGCATCGGAGTACCAGCAATTCACCTTCCGTCGCCTGAGTGACCCAGCCCGCATCAGAGAACCAGCAATTCACCTTCCATCAACAGTAACCCAGCCCAAATCGGAGTACCAGCAATTCACCTTCCATCGCCAGAGTGACCCAGCCAGCATCGGAGTACCAGCAATTCACCTTCCATCACCAGAGTGACCCATCCGGCATCGGAGTACCAGCAATTCACTTTCCGTCACCAGAGTGACCCAGCCCGCATCGGATTACCAGCGATTCACCTTCCGTCGCCTGAGTGACCCAGCCCGCATCGGAATACCAGCAATTCACCTTCCGTCACCAGAGTGACCCAGCCCGCATTGGAGAACCAGCAATTCACCTTCCATCGCCAGTGACCCAGCCCGCATTGGAGTACCAGCAATTCACCTTCCATCACTAGAGTGACCCAGCCCGCATCGGAGTACCAGCAATTCACCTTCCATCGCCAGTGACCCAGCCCGCATCGGAGTACCAGCAATTCACCTTCCATCGCCAGAGTGACCCAGCCCGCATTGGAGAACCAGCAATTCACCTTCCATCACCAGAGTGACCCAGCCCGTATCGGAGTACCAGCAATTCACCTTCCGTCACCAGAGTGACCCAGCCCGCATCGGAGAACCAGCAATTCACCTTCCATCACTAGAGTGACCCAGCCCGCATCGGAGTACCAGCAATTCACCTTCCGTCACCAGAGTGACCCAGCCCGCATCGGAGTACCCGCAATTCACCTTCCATCGCCAGTGACCCAGCCCGCATCGGAGTACCAGCAATTCACCTTCCGTCACCAGAGTGACCCAGCCCGCATCGGAGTACCAGCAATTCACCTTCCATCACCAGAGTGATCCAGCCCGTATCGGAGTACCAGTAATTCACCTTCCATCCCCAGTGACCCAGCCCGCATCGGAGTACCAGCAATTCACCTTCCATCACCAGATTGACCCAGCCCGTATCGGAGTACTAGCAATTCACCTTCCGTCACCAGAGTGACCCAGCCCTCATTGGAGTACCAACAATTCACCTTCCGTCACCAGAGCGACCCAGCCCGCATCGGAGTACCAGCAATTCACCTTCCGACACCAGTAACCCAGCCCACATCGGAGTACCAACAATTCACCTTCCATCGCCAGAGTGATCCAGCCCGCATCGGAGTACCAGCAATTCACCTTCCGTCGCCTGAGTGACCCAGCCCGCATCAGAGAACCAGCAATTCACCTTCCATCACCAGTAACCCAGCCCACATCGGAGTACCAGCAATTCACCTTCCATCGCCAGAGTGACCCAGCCAGCATCGGAGTACCAGCAATTCACTTTCCGTCACCAGAGTGACCCAGCCCGCATCGGAGTACCAGCGATTCACCTTCCGTCGCCTGAGTGACCCAGCCCGCATCGGAATACCAGCAATTCACCTTCCGTCACCAGAGTGACCCAGCCCGCATTGGAGAACCAGCAATTCACCTTCCATCGCCAGTGACGCAGCCCGCATTGGAGTATCAGCAATTCACCTTCCATCACTAGAGTGACCCAGCCCGCATCGGAGTACCAGCAATTCACCTTCCATCGCCAGTGACACAGCCCGCATCGGAGTACCAGCAATTCACCTTCCATCGCCAGAGTGACCCAGCCCGCATTGGAGAACCAGCAATTCACCTTCCATCACCAGAGTGACCCAGCCCGTATCGGAGTACCAGCAATTCACCTTCCGTCACCAGAGTGACCCAGCCCGCATCGGAGAACCAGCAATTCACCTTCCATCACTAGAGTGACCCAGCCCGCATCGGAGTACCAGCAATTCACCTTCCGTCACCAGAGTGACCCAGCCCGCATCGGAGTACCCGCAATTCACCTTCCATCGCCAGTGACCCAGCCCGCATCGGAGTACCAGCAATTCACCTTCCGTCACCAGAGTGACCCAGCCCGCATCGGAGTACCAGCAATTCACCTTCCATCACCAGAGTGATCCAGCCCGTATCGGAGTACCAGTAATTCACCTTCCATCCCCAGTGACCCAGCCCGCATCGGAGTACCAGCAATTCACCTTCCATCACCAGATTGACCCAGCCCGTATCGGAGTACCAGTAATTCACCTTCCATCGCCAGTGACCCAGCCCGCATCGGAGTACCAGCAATTCACCTTCCATCGCCAGTGACGCAGCCCGCATCGGAGAACCAGCAATTCACCTTCCATCACCAGAGTGACCCAGCCCGCATCGGAGTACCAGCAATTCACCTTCCGTCACCAGAGTGACCCAGCCCGCATCAGAGTACCAGCAATTCACCTTCCATCGCCAGTGACCCAGCCCGCATCGGAGTACCAGCAATTCACCTTCCGTCACCAGAGTGATCCAGCCCGCATCGGAGTACCAGCAATTCACCTTCCATCGCCAGTGACCCAGCACGCATGGGAGTACCAGCAATTCACCTTCCGTCACCGGAGTGACCCAGCCCGCATCGGAGTACCAGCAATTCACCTTCCATCACCAGTGACCCAGCCCGCATGGGAGTACCAGCAATTCACCTTCCGTCACCGGAGTGACCCAGCCCGCATCGGACTACCAGCAATTCAACTTCCATCACCAGTGACCCAGCCCGCATGGGAGTACCAGCAATTCACCTTCCGTCACCAGAGTGACTCAGCCCGCATTGGAGTACCAGCAATTCACCTTCCGTCGCCAGAGTGACCCAGCCCGCATCAGAGTACCAGCAATTCACCTTCCGTCACCAGAGTGACCCAGCCCGCATCAGTGTATCAGCAATTCAACTTCCGTCGCCAGAGTGACCCAGCCCGCATCGGAGTACCAGCAATTCAACTTCCATCACCAGTGACCCAGCCCTCATGGGAGTACCAGCAATTCACCTTCCATCGCCAGAGTCATCCAGCCCGAATCGGAGTACCAGCAATTCACCCTCCGTCACCAGAGTGACCCAGCCCACATTGGAGTACCACCAATTCACCTTCCGTCACCAGAGTGACCCAGCCCACATCGGAGTACCAGCAATTCAGCTTCTGTCACCAGAGTGACCCAGCCCGCATCGGAGTACCAGCAATTCACCTTCCATCACCACTGACCCAGCCCGCATGGCAGTACCAGCAATTCACCTTCCGTCACCAGAGTGCCCCAGCCCGTATCGGAGCACCAGCTATTCACCTTCCGTCACCAGTGATCCAGCCCGTATCGGAGTACCAGCAATTCACCTTCCGTCACCAGAGTGACCCAGCCCGTATCGGAGTACCAGCAATTCACTTTCCGTCACCAGAGTTATCCAGCCCGTATCGGAGTACCAGCAATACACCTTCCGTCACCAGAGTGACCCAGCCCACATCGGAGAACCAGCAATTCACCTTCCATCACCAGTAACCCAGCCCGCATCGGAGTACCAGCAATTCACTTTCCATCACCAGAGGGACCCAGCCCGCATCGGAGTACCAGCAACTCACTTTCCGTCACCAGAGTTATACAGCCCGTATCGGAGTACCAGCAATACACCTTCCGTCACCAGAGTGACCCAGCCCACATTGGAGTACCAGCAATTCACCTTCCATTTCCAGAGTGACCCAGCCAGAATCGGAACACCAGCAATTCAACTTCCATCACCAGAGTGACCCAGCCCACATCGGAGAACCAGCAATTCACCTTCCATCACCAGTAACCCAGCCCGCATCGGAGTACCAGCAATTCACTTTCCATCACCAGAGGGACCCAGCCCGCATCGGAGTACCAGCAACTCACTTTCCGTCACCAGAGTTATCCAGCCCGTATCGGAGTACCAGCAATACACCTTCCGTCACCAGAGTGACCCAGCCCACATTGGAGTACCAGCAATTCACCTTCCATCGCCAGAGTGATCCAGCCCGTATCGGAGTACCAGCAATTCACCTTCAGTCACCACAGTGACCCAGCCCGCATCGGAGTACCAGCAATTCACCTTCCAACACTAGAGTGACCCAGACTGCATTGGAGTAAGTACCAGCAATTCACCTTCCGTCACCAGAGTGACCCAGCCCTCATCGGAGTACCAACAATTCACCTTCCGTCACCAGAGCGACCCAGCCCGCGTCGGAGTACCAGCAATTCACCTTCCGACACCAGTAACCCAGCCCACATCGGAGTACCAACAATTCACCTTCCATCGCCAGAGTGATCCAGCCCGCATCGGAGTACCAGCAATTCACCTTCCGTCGCCTGAGTGACCCAGCCCGCATCAGAGAACCAGCAATTCACCTTCCATCACCAGTAACCCAGCCCACATCGGAGTACCAGCAATTCACCTTCCATCGCCAGAGTGACCCAGCCAGCATCGGAGTACCAGCAATTCACCTTCCATCACCAGAGTGACCCATCCGGCATTGGAGTACCAGCGATTCACCTTCCGTCGCCTGAGTGACCCAGCCCGCATCGGAATACCAGCAATTCACCTTCCGTCACCAGAGTGACCCAGCCCGCATTGGAGAACCAGCAATTCACCTTCCATCGCCAGTGACGCAGCCCGCATTGGAGTACCAGCAATTCACCTTCCATCACTAGAGTGACCCAGCCCGCATCGGAGTACCAGCAATTCACCTTCCATCGCCAGTGACCCAGCCCGCATCGGAGTACCAGCAATTCACCTTCCATCGCCAGAGTGACCCAGCCCGCATTGGAGAACCAGCAATTCACCTTCCATCACCAGAGTGACCTAGCCCGTATCGGAGTACCAGCAATTCACCTTCCGTCACCAGAGTGACCCAGCCCGCATCGGAGAACCAGCAATTCACCTTCCATCACTAGAGTGACCCAGCCCGCATCGGAGTACCAGCAATTCACCTTCCGTCACCAGAGTGACCCAGCCCGCATCGGAGTACCCGCAATTCACCTTCCATCGCCAGTGACCCAGACCGCATCGGAGTACCAGCAATTCACCTTCCATCGCCAGTGACCCAGCACGCATGGGAGTACCAGCAATTCACCTTCCGTCACCGGAGTGACCCAGCCCGCATCGGAGTACCAGCAATTCACCTTCCATCACCAGTGACCCAGCCCGCATGGGAGTACCAGCAATTCACCTTCCGTCACCGGAGTGACCCAGCCCGCATCGGAGTACCAGCAATTCAACTTCCATCACCAGTGACCCAGCCCGCATGGGAGTACCAGCAATTCACCTTCCATCACCAGAGTGACCCAGCCCGCATCGGAGTACCAGCAATTCAACTTCCATCACCAGTGACCCAGCCCGCATCGGAGTACCAGCAATTCACCTTCCGTCACCAGAGTGACTCAGCCCGCATTGGAGTACCAGCAATTCACCTTCCGTCGCCAGAGTGACCCAGCCCGCATCAGAGTACCAGCAATTCACCTTCCGTCACCAGAGTGACCCAGCCCGCATCAGTGTATCAGCAATTCACCTTCCGTCGCCAGAGTGACCCAGCCCGCATCGGAGTACCAGCAATTCAACTTCCATCACCAGTGACCCAGCCCTCATGGGAGTACCAGCAATTCACCTTCCATCGCCAGAGTCATCCAGCCCGAATCGGAGTACCAGCAATTCACCCTCCGTCACCAGAGTGACCCAGCCCACATTGGAGTACCACCAATTCACCTTCTGTCACCAGAGTGACCCAGCCCACATCGGAGTACCAGCAATTCACCTTCTGTCACCAGAGTGACCCAGCCCGCATCGGAGTACCAGCAATTCACCTTCCATCACCACTGACCCAGCCCGCATGGCAGTACCAGCAATTCACCTTCCGTCACCAGAGTGCCCCAGACCGTATCGGAGCACCAGCTATTCACCTTCCGTCACCAGTGATCCAGCCCGTATCGGAGTACCAGCAATTCACCTTCCGTCACCAGAGTGACCCAGCCCGTATCGGAGTACCAGCAATTCACCTTCCGTCACCAGAGTGATCCAGCCCGCATCGGAGTACCAGCAATTCTCCTTCCGTCACCAGAGTGACCCAGCCCGCATCGGAGTACCAGCAATTCACCTTCCATCGCCAGTGACCCAGCCCGCATCGGAGAACCAGCAATTCACCTTCCATCACCAGAGTGACCCAGGCCGCATCGGAGTACCAGCAATTCACCTTCCATCGCCAGTGACCCAGCCGGCATCGGAGTACCAGCAATTCACCTTCCGTCACCAGAGTGATCCAGCCCGCATCGGAGTACCAGCAATTCACCTTCCATCGCCAGTGACCCAGCACGCATGGGAGTACCAGCAATTCACCTTCCGTCACCGGAGTGACCCAGCCCGCATCGGAGTACCAGCAATTCAACTTCCATCACCAGTGACCCAGCCCGCATGGGAGTACCAGCAATTCACCTTCCGTCACCAGAGTGACTCAGCCCGCATTGGAGTACCAGCAATTCACCTTCCGTCGCCAGAGTGACCCAGCCCGCATCGGAGTACCAGCAATTCACCTTCCGTCACCAGAGTGATCCAGCCCGCATCGGAGTACCAGCAATTCACCTTCCATCGCCAGTGACCCAGCCCTCATGGGAGTACCAGCAATTCACCTTCCATCGCCAGAGTCATCCAGCCCGAATCGGGAGTACCAGCAATTCACCCTCCGTCACCAGAGTGACCCAGCCCACATTGGAGTACCACCAATTCACCTTCTGTCACCAGAGTGACCCAGCCCACATCGGAGTACCAGCAATTCACCTTCTGTCACCAGAGTGACCCAGCCCGCATCGGAGTACCAGCAATTAACCTTCCATCACCACTGACCCAGCCCGCATGGCAGTACCAGCAATTCACCTTCCGTCACCAGAGTGCCCCAGCCCGTATCGGAGCACCAGCTATTCACCTTCCGTCACCAGTGATCCAGCCCGTATCGGAGTACCAGCAATTCACCTTCCGTCACCAGAGTGACCCAGCCCGTATCGGAGTACCAGCAATTCACCTTCCGTCACCAGAGTGACCCAGCCCGCATCGGAGTACCAGCAATTCACCTTCCATCGCCAGTGACCCAGCACGCATGGGAGTACCAGCAATTCACCTTCCGTCACCGGAGTGACCCAGCCCGCATCGGAGTACCAGCAATTCAACTTCCATCACCAGTGACCCAGCCCGCATGGGAGTACCAGCAATTCACCTTCCGTCACCAGAGTGACTCAGCCCGCATTGGAGTACCAGCAATTCACCTTCCGTCGCCAGAGTGACCCAGCCCGCATCGGAGTACCAGCAATTCACCTTCCGTCACCAGAGTGATCCAGCCCGCATCGGAGTACGAGCAATTCACCTTCCATCGCCAGTGACCCAGCACGCATGGGAGTACCAGCAATTCACCTTCCGTCACCGGAGTGACCCAGCCCGCATCGGAGTACCAGCAATTCAACTTCCATCACCAGTGACCCAGCCCGCATGGGAGTACCAGCAATTCACCTTCCGTCACCAGAGTGACTCAGCCCGCATCGGAGTACCAGCAATTCACCTTCCGTCGCCAGAGTGACCCAGCCCGCATCAGAGTACCAGCAATTCACCTTCCGTCACCAGAGTGACCCAGCCCGCATCAGTGTATCAGCAATTCACCTTCCGTCGCCAGAGTGACCCAGCCCGCATCGGAGTACCAGCAATTCACCTTCCGTCACCAGAGTGATCCAGCCCGCATCGGAGTACCAGCAATTCACCTTCCATCGCCAGTGACCCAGCACGCATGGGAGTACCAGCAATTCACCTTCCATCGCCAGAGTGACCCAGCCCGCATCGGAGTACCAGCAATTCACCTTCCATCACCAGTGACCCAGCCATCATGGGAGTACCAGCAATTCACCTTCCATCGCCAGTGACCCAGCACGCATGGGAGTACCAGCAATTCACCTTCCGTCGCCAGAGTGACCCAGCCCGCATCGGAGTACCAGCAATTCACCTTCCATCACCAGTGACCCAGCCCGCATCGGAGTGCCAGCAATTCAACTACCATCACCAGTGACCCAGCCATCATGGGAGTACCAGCAATTCACCTTCCATCGCCAGTGACCCAGCACGCATGGGAGTACCAGCAATTCACCTTTCGTCACCAGAGTGACTCAGCCCGCATTGGAGTACCAGCAATTCACCTTCCGTCGCCAGAGTGACCCAGCCCGCATCAGTGTATCAGCAATTCACCTTCCGTCGCCAGAGTGACCCAGACCGCATCGGAGTACCAGCAATTCACCTTCCATCACCAGTGACCCAGCCCGCATCGGAGTGCCAGCAATTCACCTTCCATCACCAGAGTGACCCAGCCCTCATCAGAGTACCAGCAATTCACCTTCCATCGCCAGTGACCCAGCCTGCATCGGAGTACCAGCAATTCACCTTCCGTCACCAGAGTGATCCAGCCCGCATTGGAGTACCAGCAATTCACCTTCCATCGCCAGTGACCCAGCACGCATGGGAGTACCAGCAATTCACCTTCCGTCACCGGAGTGACCCAGCCCGCATCCGAGTACCAGCAATTCAACTTCCATCACCAGTGACCCAGCCCGCATGGGAGTACCAGCAATTCACCTTCCGTCACCAGAGTGACTCAGCCCGCATTGGAGTACCAGCAATTCACCTTCCGTCGCCAGAGTGACCCAGCCCGCATCGGAGTACCAGCAATTCACCTTCCGTCACCAGAGTGATCCAGCCCGCATCGGAGTACGAGCAATTCACCTTCCATCGCCAGTGACCCAGCACGCATGGGAGTACCAGCAATTCACCTTCCGTCACCGGAGTGACCCAGCCCGCATCGGAGTACCAGCAATTCAACTTCCATCACCAGTGACCCAGCCCGCATGGGAGTACCAGCAATTCACCTTCCGTCACCAGAGTGACTCAGCCCGCATCGGAGTACCAGCAATTCACCTTCCGTCGCCAGAGTGACCCAGCCCGCATCAGAGTACCAGCAATTCACCTTCCGTCACCAGAGTGACCCAGCCCGCATCAGTGTATCAGCAATTCACCTTCCGTCGCCAGAGTGACCCAGCCCGCATCAGTGTATCAGCAATTCACCTTCCGTCACCAGAGTGATCCAGCCCGCATCGGAGTACCAGCAATTCACCTTCCATCGCCAGTGACCCAGCACGCATGGGAGTACCAGCAATTCACCTTCCATCGCCAGAGTGACCCAGCCCGCATCGGAGTACCAGCAATTCACCTTCCATCACCAGTGACCCAGCCATCATGGGAGTACCAGCAATTCACCTTCCATCGCCAGTGACCCAGCACGCATGGGAGTACCAGCAATTCACCTTCCGTCGCCAGAGTGACCCAGCCCGCATCAGTGTATCAGCAATTCACCTTCCGTCGCCAGAGTGACCCAGACCGCATCGGAGTACCAGCAATTCACCTTCCATCACCAGTGACCCAGCCCGCATCGGAGTGCCAGCAATTCAACTACCATCACCAGTGACCCAGCCATCATGGGAGTACCAGCAATTCACCTTCCATCGCCAGTGACCCAGCACGCATGGGAGTACCAGCAATTCACCTTCCGTCACCAGAGTGACTCAGCCCGCATTGGAGTACCAGCAATTCACCTTCCGTCGCCAGAGTGACCCAGCCCGCATCAGTGTATCAGCAATTCACCTTCCGTCGCCAGAGTGACCCAGACCGCATCGGAGTACCAGCAATTCACCTTCCATCACCAGTGACCCAGCACGCATCGGAGTGTCAGCAATTCACCTTCCATCACCAGAGTGACCCAGCCCTCATCAGAGTACCAGCAATTCACCTTCCATCGCCAGTGACCCAGCCCGCATTGGAGAACCTGCGATTCACCTTCCGTCACCAGAGTGACCCAGCCCGCATTGGAGAACCAGCAATTTACCTTCCATCGCCAGTGACCCAGCCCGCATCGGAGTACCAGCAATTCAACTTCCATCGCCAGAGTGACCCAGCCCGCATCGGAGTACCAGCAATTCACCTTCCGTCACCAGAGTGACCCAGCCCGCGTCGGAGTGCCAGCAATTCACTTTCCGTCACCAGAGTTATCCAGCCCGTATCAGAGTACCAGCAGTTCACTTTCCGTCACCAGATTGACCCAGCCCGCATCGGAGAACCAGCAATTCACCTTCCGTCACCAGAGCGACCCAGCCCGCATCGGAGTACCAGCAATTCACCTTCCGACACCAGTAACCCAGCCCACATCGGAGTACCAACAATTCACCTTCCATCGCCAGAGTGATCCAGCCCGCATCGGAGTACAAGCAATTCACCTTCCGTCGCCTGAGTGACCCAGCCCGCATCAGAGAACCAGCAATTCACCTTCCATCACCAGTAACCCAGCCCACATCGGAGTACCAGCAATTCACCTTCCATCGCCAGAGTGACCCAGCCAGCATCGGAGTACCAGCAATTCACCTTCCATCACCAGAGTGACCCATCCGGCATCGGAGTACCAGCAATTCACTTTCCGTCACCAGAGTGACCCAGCCCGCATTGGAGTACCAGCGATTCACCTTCCGTCGCCTGAGTGACCCAGCCCGCATCGGAATACCAGCAATTCACCTTCCGTCACCAGAGTGACCCAGCCCGCATCGGAGTACCTGCAATTCACCTTCCATCGCCAGTGACCCAGCACGCATGGGAGTACCAGCAATTCACCTTCCATCGCCAGTGACCCAGCCCGCCTCGGAGTACCAGCAATTCACCTTCCGTCACCGGAGTGACCCAGCCCGCATCGGAGTACCAGCAATTCAACTTCCATCACCAGAGTGACCCAGCCATCATGGGAGTACCAGCAATTCTCCTTCCGTCACCAGAGTGATCCAGCCCGCATCGGAGTACCAGCAATTCACCTTCCATCGCCAGTGACCCAGCATGCATGGGAGTACCAGCAATTCACCTTCCGTCACCAGAGTGACTCAGCCCGCATTGGAGTACCAGCAATTCACCTTCCGTCGCCAGAGTGACCCAGCCCGCATCAGTGTATCAGCAATTCACCTTCTGTCGCCAGAGTGACCCAGACCGCATCGGAGTACCAGCAATTCACCTTCCATCACCAGTGACCCAGCCCGCATCGGAGTGCCAGCAATTCACCTTCCATCACCAGAGTGACCCAGCCCGCATCAGAGTACCAGCAATTCACCTTCCATCACCAGTGACCCAGCCCGCATTGGAGAACCAGCGATTCACCTTCCGTCACCAGAGTGACCCAGCCCGCATTGGAGAACCAGCAATTTACCTTCCATCGCCAGTGACCCAGCCCGCATTGGAGTACCAGCAATTTACCTTCCATCACTAGAGTGACCAAGCCCGCATCGGAGTACCAGCAATTCACCTTCCATCGCCAGTGACCCAGCCCGCATCGGAGTACCAGCAATTCAACTTCCATCGCCAGAGTGACCCAGCCCGCATCGGAGTACCAGCAATTCACCTTCCGTCACCAGAGTGACCCAGCCCGCGTTGGAGTACCAGCAATTCACTTTCCGTCACCAGAGTTATCCAGCCCGTATCAGAGTACCAGCAGTTCACTTTCCGTCACCAGATTGACCCAGCCCGCATCGGAGAACCAGCAATTCACCTTCCGTCACCAGAGCGACCCAGCCCGCATCGGAGTACCAGCAATTCACCTTCCGACACCAGTAACCCAGCCCACATCGGAGTACCAACAATTCACCTTCCATCGCCAGAGTGATCCAGCCCGCATCGGAGTACCAGCAATTCACCTTCCGTCGCCTGAGTGACCCAGCCCGCATCAGAGAACCAGCAATTCACCTTCCATCACCAGTAACCCAGCCCACATCGGAGTACCAGCAATTCACCTTCCATCGCCAGAGTGACCCAGCCAGCATCGGAGTACCAGCAATTCACCTTCCATCACCAGAGTGACCCATCCGGCATCGGAGTACCAGCAATTCACTTTCCGTCACCAGAGTGACCCAGCCCGCATTGGAGTACCAGCGATTCACCTTCCGTCGCCTGAGTGACCCAGCCCGCATCGGAATACCAGCAATTCACCTTCCGTCACCAGAGTGACCCAGCCCGCATTGGAGAACCAACAATTCACCTTCCATCGCCAGTGACCCAGCCCGCATTGGAGTACCAGCAATTCACCTTCCATCACTAGAGTGACCCAGCCCGCATCGGAGTACCAGCAATTCACCTTCCATCGCCAGTGACCCAGCCCGCATTGGAGAACCAGCAATTCACCTTCCATCACTAGAGTGACCCAGCCCGCATCGGAGTACCAGCAATTCACCTTCCATCGCCAGTGACCCAGCCCGCATCGGAGTACCAGCAATTCAACTTCCATCGCCAGAGTGACCCAGCTCGCATCGGAGAACAGCAATTCACCTTCCATCACCAGTGACCCAGCCCGCATCGGAGTACCAGCAATTCACCTTCCATCACCAGTGACCCAGCCCGCATCGGAGTACCAGCAATTCACCTTCCATCACCAGAGTGACCCTGCCCGCATCGGAGTACCAGCAATTCACCCTCCATCACCAGTGACCCAGCCCGCATCGGAGTACCAGCGATTCACCTTCCGTCGCCTGAGTGACCCAGCCCGCATCGGAATACCAGCAATTCACCTTCCGTCACCAGAGTGACCCAGCCCGCATTGGAGAACCAGCAATTCACCTTCCATCGCCAGTGACCCAGCCCGCATTGGACTACCAGCAATTCACCTTCCATCACTAGAGTGACCCAGCCCGCATCGGAGTACCAGCAATTCACCTTCCATCGCCAGTGACCCAGCCCGCATCGGAGTACCAGCAATTCACCTTCCATCGCCAGAGTGACCCAGCCCGCATTTGAGAACCATCAATTCACATTCCATCACCAGAGTGACCCAGCCCGTATCGGAGTACCAGCAATTCACCTTCCGTCACCAGAGTGACCCAGCCCGCATCGGAGAACCAGCAATTCACCTTCCATCACTAGAGTGACCCAGCCCGCATCGGAGTACCAGCAATTCACCTTCCGTCACCAGAGTGACCCAGCCCGCATCGGAGTACCAGCAATTCTCCTTCCATCAGCAGAGTGATCCAGCCCGTATCGGAGTACCAGTAATTCACCTTCCATCCCCAGTGACCCAGCCCGCATCGGAGTACCAGCAATTCACCTTCCATCACCAGATTGACCCAGCCCGTATCGGAGTACCAGTAATTCACCTTCCATTGCCAGTGACCCAGCCCGCATCGGAGTACCAGCAATTCACCTTCCATCGCCAGTGACGCAGCCCGCATCGGAGAACCAGCAATTCACCTTCCATCACCAGAGTGACCCAGCCCGCATCGGAGTACCAGCAATTCACCTTCCGTCGCCAGAGTGACCCAGCCCGCATCGGAGTACCAGCAATTCAACTTCCATCGCCAGAGTGACCCAGCCCGCATCGGAGTACCAGCAATTCACCTTCCATCACCAGTGACCCAGCCCGCATCGGAGTACCAGCAATTCACCTTCCATCGCCAGTGACCCAGCCCGCATTGGAGAACCAGCGATTCACCTTCCGTCACCAGAGTGACCAAGCCCGCATTGGAGAACCAGCAATTTACCTTCCATCGCCAGTGACCCAGCCCGCATTGGAGTACCAGCAATTCACCTTCCATCGCCAGTGACTCAGCCCGCATTGGAGAACCAGCAATTCAACTTCCATCGCCAGAGTGACCCAGCCCGCATCGGAGTACCAGCAATTCACCTTCCATCACCAGTAACCCAGCCCGCATCGGAGTACCAGCAATTCACCTTCCATCACCAGAGTGACCCAGCCCGCATCGGAGTACCAGCAATTCACCTTCTGTCACCAGTGATCCAGCCCACATCGGAGTACCAGCGATTCACCCTCCATCACCAGTGACCCAGCCCGCATCGGAGTACCAGCGATTCACCTTCCGTCGCCTGAGTGACCCAGCCCGCATCGGAATACCAGCAATTCACCTTCCGTCACCAGAGTGACCCAGCCCGCATTGGGGAACCAGCAATTCACCTTCCATCGCCAGTGACCCAGCCCGCATTGGAGTACCAGCAATTCACCTTCCATCACCAGTGACCCAGCCCGCATTGGAGAACCAGCGATTCACCTTCCGTCACCAGAGTGACCCAGCCCGCATTGGAGAACCAGCAATTTACCTTCCATCGCCAGTGACCCAGCCCGCATTGGAGTACCAGCAATTTACCTTCCATCACTAGAGTGACCCAGCCCGCATCGGAGTACCAGCAATTCACCTTCCATCGCCAGTGACCCAGCCCGCATCGGAGTACCAGCAATTCAACTTCCATCGCAGAGTGACCCAGCCCGCATCGGAGTACCAGCAATTCACCTTCCGTCACCAGAGTGACCCAGCCCGCGTTGGAGTACCAGCAATTCACTTTCCGTCACCAGAGTTATCCAGCCCGTATCAGAGTACCAGCAGTTCACTTTCCGTCACCAGATTGACCCAGCCCGCATCGGAGAACCAGCAATTCACCTTCCGTCACCAGAGCGACCCAGCCCGCATCGGAGTACCAGCAATTCACCTTCCGACACCAGTAACCCAGCCCACATCGGAGTACCAACAATTCACCTTCCATCGCCAGAGTGATCCAGCCCGCATCGGAGTACCAGCAATTCACCTTCCGTCGCCTGAGTGACCCAGCCCGCATCAGAGAACCAGCAATTCACCTTCCATCACCAGTAACCCAGCCCACATCGGAGTACCAGCAATTCACCTTCCATCGCCAGAGTGACCCAGCCAGCATCGGAGTACCAGCAATTCACCTTCCATCACCAGAGTGACCCATCCGGCATCGGAGTACCAGCAATTCACTTTCCGTCACCAGAGTGACCCAGCCCGCATTGGAGTACCAGCGATTCACCTTCCGTCGCCTGAGTGACCCAGCCCGCATCGGAATACCAGCAATTCACCTTCCGTCACCAGAGTGACCCAGCCCGCATTGGAGAACCAACAATTCACCTTCCATCGCCAGTGACCCAGCCCGCATTGGAGTACCAGCAATTCACCTTCCATCACTAGAGTGACCCAGCCCGCATCGGAGTACCAGCAATTCACCTTCCATCGCCAGTGACCCAGCCCGCATTGGAGAACCAGCAATTCACCTTCCATCACTAGAGTGACCCAGCCCGCATCGGAGTACCAGCAATTCACCTTCCATCGCCAGTGACCCAGCCCGCATCGGAGTACCAGCAATTCAACTTCCATCGCCAGAGTGACCCAGCCCGCATCGGAGAACCAGCAATTCACCTTCCATCACCAGTGACCCAGCCCGCATCGGAGTACCAGCAATTCACCTTCCATCACCAGTGACCCAGCCCGCATCGGAGTACCAGCAATTCACCTTCCATCACCAGAGTGACCCTGCCCGCATCGGAGTACCAGCAATTCACCCTCCATCACCAGTGACCCAGCCCGCAACGGAGTACCAGCGATTCACCTTCCGTCGCCTGAGTGACCCAGCCCGCATCGGAATACCAGCAATTCACCTTCCGTCACCAGAGTGACCCAGCCCGCATTGGAGAACCAGCAATTCACCTTCCATCGCCAGTGACCCAGCCCGCATTGGACTACCAGCAATTCACCTTCCATCACTAGAGTGACCCAGCCCGCATCGGAGTACCAGCAATTCACCTTCCATCGCCAGTGACCCAGCCCGCATCGGAGTACCAGAAATTCACCTTCCATCGCCAGAGTGACCCAGCCCGCATTTGAGAACCATCAATTCACATTCCATCACCAGAGTGACCCAGCCCGTATCGGAGTACCAGCAATTCACCTTCCGTCACCAGAGTGACCCAGCCCGCATCGGAGAACCAGCAATTCACCTTCCATCACTAGAGTGACCCAGCCCGCATCGGAGTACCAGCAATTCACCTTCCGTCACCAGAGTGACCCAGCCCGCATCGGAGTACCAGCAATTCTCCTTCCATCAGCAGAGTGATCCAGCCCGTATCGGAGTACCAGTAATTCACCTTCCATCCCCAGTGACCCAGCCCGCATCGGAGTACCAGCAATTCACCTTCCATCACCAGATTGACCCAGCCCGTATCGGAGTACCAGTAATTCACCTTCCATTGCCAGTGACCCAGCCCGCATCGGAGTACCAGCAATTCACCTTCCATCGCCAGTGACGCAGCCCGCATCGGAGAACCAGCAATTCACCTTCCATCACCAGAGTGACCCAGCCCGCATCGGAGTACCAGCAATTCACCTTCCGTCGCCAGAGTGACCCAGCCCGCATCGGAGTACCAGCAATTCAACTTCCATCGCCAGAGTGACCCAGCCCGCATCGGAGTACCAGCAATTCACCTTCCATCACCAGTGACCCAGCCCGCATCGGAGTACCAGCAATTCACCTTCCATCGCCAGTGACCCAGCCCGCATTGGAGAACCAGCGATTCACCTTCCGTCACCAGAGTGACCAAGCCCGCATTGGAGAACCAGCAATTTACCTTCCATCGCCAGTGACCCAGCCCGCATTGGAGTACCAGCAATTCACCTTCCATCGCCAGTGACTCAGCCCGCATTGGAGAACCAGCAATTCAACTTCCATCGCCAGAGTGACCCAGCCCGCATCGGAGTACCAGCAATTCACCTTCCATCACCAGTGACCCAGCCCGCATCGGAGTACCAGCAATTCACCTTCCATCACCAGAGTGACCCAGCCCGCATCGGAGTACCAGCAATTCACCTTCCATCACCAGAGTGACCCATCCGGCATCGGAGTACCAGCAATTCACTTTCCGTCACCAGAGTGACCCAGCCCGCATTGGAGTACCAGCGATTCACCTTCCGTCGCCTGAGTGACCCAGCCCGCATCGGAATACCAGCAATTCACCTTCCGTCACCAGAGTGACCCAGCCCGCATTGGAGAACCAACAATTCACCTTCCATCGCCAGTGACCCAGCCCGCATTGGAGTACCAGCAATTCACCTTCCATCACTAGAGTGACCCAGCCCGCATCGGAGTACCAGCAATTCACCTTCCATCGCCAGTGACCCAGCCCGCATTGGAGAACCAGCAATTCACCTTCCATCACTAGAGTGACCCAGCCCGCATCGGAGTACCAGCAATTCACCTTCCATCGCCAGTGACCCAGCCCGCATCGGAGTACCAGCAATTCAACTTCCATCGCCAGAGTGACCCAGCCCGCATCGGAGAACCAGCAATTCACCTTCCATCACCAGTGACCCAGCCCGCATCGGAGTACCAGCAATTCACCTTCCATCACCAGTGACCCAGCCCGCATCGGAGTACCAGCAATTCACCTTCCATCACCAGAGTGACCCTGCCCGCATCGGAGTACCAGCAATTCACCCTCCATCACCAGTGACCCAGCCCGCATCGGAGTACCAGCGATTCACCTTCCGTCGCCTGAGTGACCCAGCCCGCATCGGAATACCAGCAATTCACCTTCCGTCACCAGAGTGACCCAGCCCGCATTGGAGAACCAGCAATTCACCTTCCATCGCCAGTGACCCAGCCCGCATTGGACTACCAGCAATTCACCTTCCATCACTAGAGTGACCCAGCCCGCATCGGAGTACCAGCAATTCACCTTCCATCGCCAGTGACCCAGCCCGCATCGGAGTACCAGCAATTCACCTTCCATCGCCAGAGTGACCCAGCCCGCAATTGAGAACCATCAATTCACATTCCATCACCAGAGTGACCCAGCCCGTATCGGAGTACCAGCAATTCACCTTCCGTCACCAGAGTGACCCAGCCCGCATCGGAGAACCAGCAATTCACCTTCCATCACTAGAGTGACCCAGCCCGCATCGGAGTACCAGCAATTCACCTTCCGTCACCAGAGTGACCCAGCCCGCATCGGAGTACCAGCAATTCTCCTTCCATCAGCAGAGTGATCCAGCCCGTATCGGAGTACCAGTAATTCACCTTCCATCCCCAGTGACCCAGCCCGCATCGGAGTACCAGCAATTCACCTTCCATCACCAGATTGACCCAGCCCGTATCGGAGTACCAGTAATTCACCTTCCATTGCCAGTGACCCAGCCCGCATCGGAGTACCAGCAATTCACCTTCCATCGCCAGTGACGCAGCCCGCATCGGAGAACCAGCAATTCACCTTCCATCACCAGAGTGACCCAGCCCGCATCGGAGTACCAGCAATTCACCTTCCGTCGCCAGAGTGACCCAGCCCGCATCGGAGTACCAGCAATTCAACTTCCATCGCCAGAGTGACCCAGCCCGCATCGGAATACCAGCAATTCACCTTCCATCACCAGTGACCCAGCCCGCATCGGAGTACCAGCAATTCACCTTCCATCGCCAGTGACCCAGCCCGCATTGGAGAACCAGCGATTCACCTTCCGTCACCAGAGTGACCAAGCCCGCATTGGAGAACCAGCAATTTACCTTCCATCGCCAGTGACCCAGCCCGCATTGGAGTACCAGCAATTCACCTTCCATCGCCAGTGACTCAGCCCGCATTGGAGAACCAGCAATTCAACTTCCATCGCCAGAGTGACCCAGCCCGCATCGGAGTACCAGCAATTCACCTTCCATCACCAGTGACCCAGCCCGCATCGGAGTACCAGCAATTCACCTTCCATCACCAGAGTGACCCAGCCCGCATCGGAGTACCAGCAATTCACCTTCTGTCACCAGTGATCCAGCCCACATCGGAGTACCTGCGATTCACCCTCCATCACCAGTGACCCAGCCCGCATCGGAGTACCAGCGATTCACCTTCCGTCGCCTGAGTGACCCAGCCCGCATCGGAATACCAGCAATTCACCTTCCGTCACCAGAGTGACCCAGCCCGCATTGGGGAACCAGCAATTCACCTTCCATCGCCAGTGACCCAGCCCGCATTGGAGTACCAGCAATTCACCTTCCATCACTAGAGTGACCCAGCCCGCATCGGAGTACCAGCAATTCACCTTCCATCGCCAGTGACCCAGCCCGCATCGGAGTACCAGCAATTCACCTTCCATCGCCAGAGTGACCCAGCCCGCATTGGAGAACCAGCAATTCACCTTCCATCACCAGAGTGACCCAGCCCGTATCGGAGTACCAGCAATTCACCTTCCGTCACCAGAGTGACCCAGCCCGCATCGGAGAACCAGCAATTCACCTTCCATCACTGGAGTGACCCAGCCCGCATCGGAGTACCAGCAATTCACCTTCCGTCACCAGAGTGACCCAGCCCACATCGGAGTACCCGCAATTCACCTTCCATCGCCAGTGACCCAGCCCGCATCGGAGTACCAGCAATTCACCTTCCGTCACCAGAGTGACCCAGCCCGCATCGGAGTACCAGCAATTCACCTTCCATCACCAGAGTGATCCAGCCCGTATCGGAGTACCAGTAATTCACCTTCCATCCCCAGTGACCCAGCCCGCATCGGAGTACCAGCAATTCACCTTCCATCACCAGATTGACCCAGCCCGTATCGGAGTACCAGTAATTCACCTTCCATCGCCAGTGACCCAGCCCGCATCGGAGTACCAGCAATTCACCTTCCATCACCAGTGACCCAGCCCGCATCGGAGAACCAGCAATTCACCTTCCATCACCAGAGTGACCCTGCCCGCATCGGAGTACCAGCAATTCACCTTCCGTCACCAGAGTGATCCAGCCCGCATCGGAGTACCAGCAATTCACCTTCCGTCACCAGAGTGACCCAGCCCGCATCGGAGTACCAGCAATTCACCTTCCATCGCCAGTGACCCAGCCCGCATCGGAGTACCAGCAATTCACCTTCCATCACCAGAGTGATCCAGCCCGTATCGGAGTACCAGTAATTCACCTTCCATCCCCAGTGACCCAGCCCGCATCGCACTACCAGCAATTCACCTTCCATCACCAGATTGACCCAGCCCGTATCGGAGTACCAGTAATTCACCTTCCATCGCCAGTGACCCAGCCCGCATCGGAGTACCAGCAATTCACCTTCCATCGCCAGTGACGCAGCCCGCATCGGAGAACCAGCAATTCACCTTCCATCACCAGAGTGATACAGCCCGCATCGGAGTACCAGCAATTCACCTTCCGTCACCAGAGTGATCCAGCCCGCATCTGAGTACCAGCAATTCACCTTCCGTCACCAGAGTGACCCAGCCCGCATCGGAGTACCAGCAATTCACCTTCCATCGCCAATGACCCAGCCCGCATCGGAGTACCAGCAATTCACCTTCCGTCACCAGAGTGATCCAGCCCGCATCGGAGTACCAGCAATTCACCTTCCATCGCCAGTGACCCAGCACACATGGGAGTACCAGCAATTCACCTTCCGTCACCGGAGTGACCCAGCCCGCATCGGAGTACCAGCAATTCACCTTCCGTCACCAGAGTGATCCAGCCCGCATCGGAGTACCAGCAATTCACCTTCCATCGCCAGTGACCCAGCACGCATGGGAGTACCAGCAATTCACCTTCCGTCACCAGAGTGACTCAGCCCGCATTGGAGTACCAGCAATTCACCTTCCGTCACCAGAGTGACTCAGCCCGCATTGGAGTACCAGCAATTCACCTTCCGTCGCCAGAGTGACTCATCCCGCATCAGTGTACCAGCAATTCACCTTCCGTCACCAGAGTGACCCAGCCCGCATCAGTGTATCAGCAATTCACCTTCCGTCGCCAGAGTGACCCAGCCCGCATCGGAGTACCAGCAATTCACCTTCCATCACCAGTGACCCAGCCCGCATCGGAGTGCCAGCAATTCACCTTCCATCACCAGAGTGACCCAGCCCGCATCAGAGTACCAGCAATTCACCTTCCATCGCCAGTGACCCAGCCCGCATTGGAGAACCAGCGATTCACCTTCCGTCACCAGAGTGACCCAGCCCGCATTGGAGAACCAGCAATTTACCTTCCATCGCCAGTGACCCAGCCCGCATTGGAGTACCAGCAATTTACCTTCCATCACTAGAGTGACCGAGCCCGCATCGGAGTACCAGCAATTCACCTTCCATCGCCAGTGACCCAGCCCGCATTGGAGAACCAGCAATTCACCTTCCATCACTAGAGTGACCCAGCCCGCATCGGAGTACCAGCAATTCAACTTCCATCGCCAGAGTGACCCAGCCCGCATCGGAGTACCAGCAATTCACCTTCCATCACCAGTGACCCAGCCCGCATCGGAGTACCAGCAATTCACCTTCCATCACCAGAGTGACCCAGCCCGCATCGGAGTACCAGCAATTCACCTTCTGTCACCAGTGATCCAGCCCACATCGGAGTACCAGCGATTCACCCTCCATCACCCGTGACCCAGCCCGCATCGGAGTACCAGCAATTCACCTTCCGTCGCCTGAGTGACCCAGCCCACATCGGAATACCAGCAATTCACCTTCCGTCACCAGAGTGACCCAGCCCGCATTGGAGAACCAGCAATTCACCTTCCATCGCCAGTGACCCAGCCCGCATTGGAGTACCAGCAATTCACCTTCCATCACTAGAGTGACCCAGCCCGCATCGGAGTACCAGCAATTCACCTTCCATCACCAGTGACCCAGCCCGCATCGGAGTACCAGCAATTCACCTTCCATCGCCAGAGTGACCCAGCCCGCATTGGAGAACCAGCAATTCACCTTCCATCACCAGAGTGACCCAGCCCGTATCGGAGTACCAGCAATTCACCTTCCGTCACCAGAGTGACCCAGCCCGCATCGGAGAACCAGCAATTCACCTTCCATCACTGGAGTGACCCAGCCCGCATCGGAGTACCAGCAATTCACCTTCCGTCACCAGAGTGACCCAGCCCGCATCGGAGTACCCGCAATTCACCTTCCATCGCCAGTGACCCAGCCCGCATCGGAGTACCAGCAATTCACCTTCCGTCACCAGAGTGACCCAGCCCGCATCGGAGTACCAGCAATTCTCCTTCCATCACCAGAGTGATCCAGCCCGTATCGGAGTACCAGTAATTCACCTTCCATCCCCAGTGACCCAGCCCGCATCGGAGTACCAGCAATTCACCTTCCATCACCAGATTGACCCAGCCCGTATCAGAGTACCAGTAATTCACCTTCCATCGCCAGTGACCCAGCCCGCATCGGAGTACCAGCAATTCACCTTCCATCGCCAGTGACCCAGCCCGCATCGGAGAACCAGCAATTCACCTTCCGTCACCAGAGTGACCCAGCCCGCATCGGAGTACCAGCAATTCACCTTCCATCGCCAGTGACCCAGCCCGCATCGGAGTACCAGCAATTCACCTTCCATCACTAGAGTGACCCAGCCCGCATCGGAGTACCAGCAATTCAACTTCCATCGCCAGAGTGACCCAGCCCGCATCGGAGTACCAGCAATTCACCTTCCATCACCAGTGACCCAGCCCGCATCGGAGTACCAGCAATTCACCTTCCATCACCAGAGTGACCCTGCCCGCATCGGAGTACCAGCAATTCACCCTCCATCACCAGTGACCCAGCCCGCATAGGAGTACCAGCGATTCACCTTCCGTCGCCTGAGTGACCCAGCCCGCATCGGAATACCAGCAATTCACCTTCCGTCACCAGAGTGACCCAGCCCGCATTGGAGAACCAGCAATTCACCTTCCATCGCCAGTGACCCAGCCCGCATTGGTGTACCAGCAATTCACCTTCCATCACTAGAGTGACCCAGCCCGCATCGGAGTACCAGCAATTCACCTTCCATCGCCAGTGACCCAGCCCGCATCGGAGTACCAGCAATTCACCTTCCATCGCCAGAGTGACCCAGCCCGCATTGGAGAACCAGCAATTCACCTTCCATCACCAGAGTGACCCAGCCCGTATCGGAGTACCAGCAATTCACCTTCCGTCACCAGAGTGACCCAGCCCGCATCGGAGTACCAGCAATTCACCTTCCATCGCCAGTGACCCAGCCCGCATCGGAGTACCAGCAATTCACCTTCCATCACCAGAGTGATCCAGCCCGTATCGGAGTACCAGTAATTCACCTTCCATCCCCAGTGACCCAGCCCGCATCGGAGTACCAGCAATTCACCTTCCATCACCAGATTGACCCAGCCCGTATCGGAGTACCAGTAATTCACCTTCCCTCGCCAGTGACCCAGCCCGCATCGGAGTACCAGCAATTCACCTTCCGTCACCAGAGTGACCCAGCCCGCATCGGAGTACCAGCAATTCACCTTCCATCACCAGAGTGATCCAGCCCGCATCGGAGTACCAGCAATTCACCCTCCATCACCAGTGACCCAGCCCGCATCGGAGTACCAGCGATTCACCTTCCGTCGCCTGAGTGACCCAGCCCGCATCGGAATACCAGCAATTCACCTTCCGTCACCAGAGTGACCCAGCCCGCATTGGAGAACCAGCAATTCACCTTCCATCGCCAGTGACCCAGCCCGCATTGGAGTACCAGCAATTCACCTTCCATCACTAGAGTGACCCAGCCCGCATCGGAGTACCAGCAATTCACCTTCCATCGCCAGTGACGCAGCCCGCATCGGAGTACCAGCAGTTCTCCTTCCATCGCCAGAGTGACCCAGCCCGCATTGGAGAACCAGCAATTCACCTTCCATCACCAGAGTGACCCAGCCCGTATCGGAGTACCAGCAATTCACCTTCCGTCACCAGAGTGACCCAGCCCGCATCGGAGAACCAGCAATTCACCTTCCATCACTAGAGTGACCCAGCCCGCATCGGAGTACCAGCAATTCACCTTCCGTCACCAGAGTGACCCAGCCCGCATCGGAGTACCCGCAATTCACCTTCCATCGCCAGTGACCCAGCCCGCATCGGAGTACCAGCAATTCACCTTCCGTCACCAGAGTGACCCAGCCCGCATCGGAGTACCAGCAATTCTCCTTCCATCACCAGAGTGATCCAGCCCGTATCGGAGTACCAGTAATTCACCTTCCATCCCCAGTGATCCAGCCGCATCGGAGTACCAGCAATTCACCTTCCATCACCAGATTGACCCAGCCCGTATCGGAGTACCAGTAATTCACCTTCCATTGCCAGTAACCCAGCCCGCATCGGAGTACCAGCAATTCACCTTCCATCGCCAGTGACGCAGCCCGCATCGGAGAATCAGCAATTCACCTTCCATCACCAGAGTGACCCAGCCCGCATCGGAGTACCAGCAATTCACCTTCCGTCACCAGAGTGACCCAGCCCGCATCGGAGTACCAGCAATTCACCTTCCATCGCCAGTGACCCAGCCCGCATCGGAGAACCAGCAATTCACCTTCCATCACCAGAGTGACCCAGCCCGCATCGGAGTACCAGCAATTCACCTTCCATCGCCAGTGACCCAGCCCGCATCGGAGTACCAGCAATTCACCTTCCGTCACCGGAGTGACCCAGCCCGCATCGGAGTACCAGCAATTCACCTTCCATCACCAGTGACCCAGCCCGCATGGGAGTACCAGCAATTCACCTTCCGTTACCGGAGTGACCCAGCCCGCATCGGAGTACCAGCAATTCAACTTCCATCACCAGTGTCCGAGCCCGCATGGGAGTACCAGCAATTCACCTTCCGTTACCAGAGTGACTCAGACCGCATCGGAGTACCAGCAATTCACCTTCCGTCACCAGAGTGACCCAGCCCGCATCGGAGTACCAGCAATTCACCTTCCATCGCCAGTGACCCAGCCCGCATCGGAGTACCAGCAATTCACCTTCCATCACCAGAGTGATCCAGCCCGTATCGGAGTACCAGTAATTCACCTTCCATCCCCAGTGACCCAGCCCGCATCGGAGTACCAGCAATTCACCTTCCATCACCAGATTGACCCAGCCCGTATCGGAGTACCAGTAATTCACCTTCCCTCGCCAGTGACCCAGCCCGCATCGGAGTACCAGCAATTCACCTTCCGTCACCAGAGTGACCCAGCCCGCATCGGAGTACCAGCAATTCACCTTCCATCACCAGAGTGATCCAGCCCGCATCGGAGTACCAGCAATTCACCCTCCATCACCAGTGACCCAGCCCGCATCGGAGTACCAGCGATTCACCTTCCGTCGCCTGAGTGACCCAGCCCGCATCGGAATACCAGCAATTCACCTTCCGTCACCAGAGTGACCCAGCCCGCATTGGAGAACCAGCAATTCACCTTCCATCGCCAGTGACCCAGCCCGCATTGGAGTACCAGCAATTCACCTTCCATCACTAGAGTGACCCAGCCCGCATCGGAGTACCAGCAATTCACCTTCCATCGCCAGTGACCCAGCCCGCATCGGAGTACCAGCAGTTCTCCTTCCATCGCCAGAGTGACCCAGCCCGCATTGGAGAACCAGCAATTCACCTTCCATCACCAGAGTGACCCAGCCCGTATCGGAGTACCAGCAATTCACCTTCCGTCACCAGAGTGACCCAGCCCGCATCGGAGAACCAGCAATTCACCTTCCATCACTAGAGTGACCCAGCCCGCATCGGAGTACCAGCAATTCACCTTCCGTCACCAGAGTGACCCAGCCCGCATCGGAGTACCCGCAATTCACCTTCCATCGCCAGTGACCCAGCCCGCATCGGAGTACCAGCAATTCACCTTCCGTCACCAGAGTGACCCAGCCCGCATCGGAGTACCAGCAATTCTCCTTCCATCACCAGAGTGATCCAGCCCGTATCGGAGTACCAGTAATTCACCTTCCATCCCCAGTGACCCAGCCGCATCGGAGTACCAGCAATTCACCTTCCATCACCAGATTGACCCAGCCCGTATCGGAGTACCAGTAATTCACCTTCCATTGCCAGTAACCCAGCCCGCATCGGAGTACCAGCAATTCACCTTCCATCGCCAGTGACGCAGCCCGCATCGGAGAATCAGCAATTCACCTTCCATCACCAGAGTGACCCAGCCCGCATCGGAGTACCAGCAATTCACCTTCCGTCACCAGAGTGACCCAGCCCGCATCGGAGTACCAGCAATTCACCTTCCATCGCCAGTGACCCAGCCCGCATCGGAGTACCAGCAATTCACCTTCCATCGCCAGTGACCCAGCCCGCATCGGAGTACCAGCAATTCACCTTCCGTCACCGGAGTGACCCAGCCCGCATCGGAGTACCAGCAATTCACCTTCCATCACCAGTGACCCAGCCCGCATGGGAGTACCAGCAATTCACCTTCCGTTACCGGAGTGACCCAGCCCGCATCGGAGTACCAGCAATTCAACTTCCATCACCAGTGACCGAGCCCGCATGGGAGTACCAGCAATTCACCTTCCGTTACCAGATTGACCCAGCCCGTATCGGAGTACCAGTAATTCACCTTCCATTGCCAGTAACCCAGCCCGCATCGGAGTACCAGCAATTCACCTTCCATCGCCAGTGACGCAGCCCGCATCGGAGAATCAGCAATTCACCTTCCATCACCAGAGTGACCCAGCCCGCATCGGAGTACCAGCAATTCACCTTCCGTCACCAGAGTGACCCAGCCCGCATCGGAGTACCAGCAATTCACCTTCCATCGCCAGTGACCCAGCCCGCATCGGAGAACCAGCAATTCACCTTCCATCACCAGAGTGACCCAGCCCGCATCGGAGTACCAGCAATTCACCTTCCATCGCCAGTGACCCAGCCCGCATCGGAGTACCAGCAATTCACCTTCCGTCACCGGAGTGACCCAGCCCGCATCGGAGTACCAGCAATTCACCTTCCATCACCAGTGACCCAGCCCGCATGGGAGTACCAGCAATTCACCTTCCGTTACCGGAGTGACCCAGCCCGCATCGGAGTACCAGCAATTCAACTTCCATCACCAGTGACCGAGCCCGCATGGGAGTACCAGCAATTCACCTTCCGTTACCAGAGTGACTCAGACCGCATCGGAGTACCAGCAATTCACCTTCCGTCGCCAGAGTGACCCAGCCCGCATCAGAGTACCAGCAATTCACCTTCCGTCACCAGAGTGACCCAGCCCGCATCAGTGTATCAGCAATTCACCTTCCGTCGCCAGAGTGACCCAGCCCGCATCGGAGTACCAGCAATTCAACTTCCATCGCCAGAGTGACCCAGCCCGCATCGGAGTACCAGCAATTCACCTTCCATCACCAGTGACCCAGCCCGCATCGGAGTACCAGCAATTCACCTTCCATCACCAGAGTGACCCAGCCCGCATCGGAGTACCAGCAATTCACCTTCCATCGCCAGTGACCCAGCCCGCATTGGAGAACCAGCGATTCACCTTCCGTCACCAGAGTGACCCAGCCCGCATTGGAGAACCAGCAATTCACCATCCGTCACCAGAGTGACCCAGCCCGCATCGGAGTACCAGCAATTCACCTTCCATCGCCAGTGACTCAGCCCGCATTGGAGTACCAGCAATTCACCTTCCATCACTAGAGTGACCCAGCCCGCATCGGAGTACCAGCAATTCACCTTCCATCGCCAGTTACCCAGCCCGCATTGGAGTACCAGCAATTCACCTTCCATCACTAGAGTGACCCAGCCCGCATCGGAGTACCAGCAATTCAACTTCCATCGCCAGAGTGACCCAGCCCGCATCGGAGTACCAGCAATTCACCTTCCATCACCAGTGACCCAGCCCGCATCGGAGTACCAGCAATTCACCTTCCATCACCAGAGTGACCCAGCCCGCATCGGAGTACCAGCAATTCACCTTCTGTCACCAGTGATCCAGCCCACATCGGAGTACCAGCGATTCACCCTCCATCACCAGTGACCCAGCCCGCATCGGAGTACCAGCGATTCACCTTCCGTCGCCTGAGTGACCCAGCCCGCATCGGAATACCAGCAATTCACCTTCCATCGCCAGTGACCCAGCCCGCATTGGAGTACCAGCAATTCACCTTCCATCACTAGAGTGACCCAGCCCGCATCGGAGTACCAGCAATTCACCTTCCATCGCCAGTGACACAGCCCGCATCGGAGTACCAGCAATTCACCTTCCATCGCCAGAGTGACCCAGCCCGCATTGGAGAACCAGCAATTCACCTTCCATCACCAGAGTGACCCAGCCCGTATCGGAGTACCAGCAATTCACCTTCCGTCACCAGAGTGACCCAGCCCGCATCGGAGAACCAGCAATTCACCTTCCATCACTGGAGTGACCCAGCCCGCATCGGAGTACCAGCAATTCACCTTCCGTCACCAGAGTGACCCAGCCCGCATCGGAGTACCAGCAATTCACCTTCCATCACCAGAGTGATCCAGCCCGTATCGGAGTACCAGTAATTCACCTTCCATCCCCAGTGACCCAGCCCGCATCGGAGTACCAGCAATTCACCTTCCATCACCAGATTGACCCAGCCCGTATCGGAGTACCAGTAATTCACCTTCCATCGCCAGTGACCCAGCCCGCATCGGAGTACCAGCAATTCACCTTCCATCACCAGAGTCATCCAGCCCGTATCGGAGTACCAGTAATTCACCTTCCATCCCCAGTGACCCAGCCCGCATCGGAGTACCAGCAATTCACCTTCCATCACCAGATTGACCCAGCCCGTATCGGAGTACCAGTAATTCACCTTCCATCGCCAGTGACCCAGCCCGCATCGGAGTACCAGCAATTCACCTTCCATCGCCAGTGACCCAGCCCGCATCGGAGAACCAGCAATTCACCTTCCATCACCAGAGTGACCCTGCCCGCATCGGAGTACCAGCAATTCACCTTCCGTCACCAGAGTGATCCAGCCCGCATCGGAGTACCAGCAATTCACCTTCCGTCACCAGAGTGACCCAGCCCGCATCGGAGTACCAGCAATTCACCTTCCATCGCCAGTGACCCAGCCCGCATCGGAGTACCAGCAATTCACCTTCCATCACCAGAGTGATCCAGCCCGTATCGGAGTACCAGTAATTCACCTTCCATCGCCAGTGACCCAGCCCGCATCGGAGTACCAGCAATTCACCTTCCATCGCCAGTGACGCAGCCCGCATCGGAGAACCAGCAATTCACCTTCCATCACCAGAGTGACCCAGCCCGCATCGGAGTACCAGCAATTCACCTTCCGTCACCAGAGTGATCCAGCCCGCATCTGAGTACCAGCAATTCACCTTCCGTCACCAGAGTGACCCAGCCCGCATCGGAGTACCAGCAATTCACCTTCCATCGCCAGTGACCCAGCCCGCATCGGAGAACCAGCAATTCACCTTCCATCACCAGAGTGACCCAGCCCGCATCGGAGTACCAGCAATTCACCTTCCATCGCCAGTGACCCAGCCCGCATCGGAGTACCAGCAATTCACCTTCCGTCACCAGAGTGATCCAGCCCGCATCGGAGAACCAGCAATTCACCTTCCATCGCCAGTGACCCAGCACGCATGGGAGTACCAGCAATTCACCTTCCGTCACCGGAGTGACCCAGCCCGCATCGGAGTACCAGCAATTCACCTTCCGTCACCAGAGTGATCCAGCCCGCATCGGAGTACCAGCAATTCACCTTCCATCGCCAATGACCCAGCACGCATGGGAGTACCAGCAATTCACCTTCCGTCACCAGAGTGACTCAGCCCGCATTGGAGTACCAGCAATTCACCTTCCGTCACCAGAGTGACTCAGCCCGCATTGGAGTACCAGCAATTCACCTTCCGTCGCCAGAGTGACCCAGCCCGCATCAGAGTACCAGCAATTCACCTTCCGTCACCAGAGTGACCCAGCCCGCATCAGTGTATCAGTAATTCACCTTCCGTCGCCAGAGTGACCCAGCCCGCATCGGAGTACCAGCAATTCACCTTCCATCACCAGTGACCCAGCCCGTATCGGAGTGCCAGCAATTCACCTTCCATCACCAGAGTGACCCAGCCCGCATCAGAGTACCAGCAATTCACCTTCCATCGCCAGTGACCCAGCCCGCATTGGAGAACCAGAGATTCACCTTCCGTCACCAGAGTGACCCAGCCCGCATTGGAGAACCAGCAATTTACCTTCCATCGCCAGTGACCCAGCCCGCATTGGAGTACCAGCAATTTACCTTCCATCACTAGAGTGACCCAGCCCGCATCGGAGTACCAGCAATTCACCTTCCATCGCCAGTGACCCAGCCCGCATCGGAGTACCAGCAATTCACCTTCCATCACTAGAGTGACCCAGCCCGCATCGGAGTACCAGCAATTCAACTTCCATCGCCAGAGTGACCCAGCCCGCATCGGAGTACCAGCAATTCACCTTCCATCACCAGTGACCCAGCCCGCATCGGAGTACCAGCAATTCACCTTCCATCACCAGAGTGACCCAGCCCGCATCGGAGTACCAGCAATTCACCTTCCATCACCAGAGTGACCCAGCCCACATCGGAGTACCAGCGATTCACCCTCCATCACCCGTGACCCAGCCCGCATCGGAGTACCAGCAATTCACCTTCCGTCGCCTGAGTGACCCAGCCCACATCGGAATACCAGCAATTCACCTTCCGTCACCAGAGTGACCCAGCCCGCATTGGAGAACCAGCAATTCACCTTCCATCGCCAGTGACCCAGCCCGCATTGGAGTACCAGCAATTCACCTTCCATCACTAGAGTGACCCAGCCCGCATCGGAGTACCAGCAATTCACCTTCCATCACCAGTGACCCAGCCCGCATCGGAGTACCAGCAATTCACCTTCCATCGCCAGAGTGACCCAGCCCGCATTGGAGAACCAGCAATTCACCTTCCATCACCAGAGTGACCCAGCCCGTATCGGAGTACCAGCAATTCACCTTCCGTCACCAGAGTGACCCAGCCCGCATCGGAGAACCAGCAATTCACCTTCCATCACTGGAGTGACCCAGCCCGCATCGGAGTACCAGCAATTCACCTTCCGTCACCAGAGTGACCCAGCCCGCATCGGAGTACCCGCAATTCACCTTCCGTCACCAGAGTGACCCAGCCCGCATCGGAGTACCAGCAATTCTCCTTCCATCACCAGAGTGATCCAGCCCGTATCGGAGTACCAGTAATTCACCTTCCATCCCCAGTGACCCAGCCCGCATCGGAGTACCAGCAATTCACCTTCCATCACCAGATTGACCCAGCCCGTATCAGAGTACCAGGAATTCACCTTCCATCGCCAGTGACCCAGCCCGCATCGGAGTACCAGCAATTCACCTTCCATCGCCAGTGACCCAGCCCGCATCGGAGAACCAGCAATTCACCTTCCGTCACCAGAGTGATCCAGCCCGCATCAGAGTACCAGCAATTCACCTTCCGTCACCAGAGTGACCCAGCCCGCATCGGAGTACCAGCAATTCACCTTCCATCGCCAGTGACCCAGCCCGCATCGGAGTACCAGCAATTCACCTTCCATCACTAGAGTGACCCAGCCCGCATCGGAGTACCAGCAATTCAACTTCCATCGCCAGAGTGACCCAGCCCGCATCGGAGTACCAGCAATTCACCTTCCATCACCAGTGACCCAGCCCGCATCGGAGTACCAGCAATTCACCTTCCATCACCAGAGTGACCCTGCCCGCATCGGAGTACCAGCAATTCACCCTCCATCACCAGTGACCCAGCCCGCATCGGAGTACCAGCGATTCACCTTCCGTCGCCTGAGTGACCCAGCCCGCATCGGAATACCAGCAATTCACCTTCCGTCACCAGAGTGACCCAGCCCGCATTGGAGAACCAGCAATTCACCTTCCATCGCCAGTGACCCAGCCCGCATTGGAGTACCAGCAATTCACCTTCCATCACTAGAGTGACCCAGCCCGCATCGGAGTACCAGCAATTCACCTTCCATCGCCAGTGACCCAGCCCGCATCGGAGTACCAGCAATTCACCTTCCATCGCCAGAGTGACCCAGCCCGCATTGGAGAACCAGCAATTCACCTTCCATCACCAGAGTGACCCAGCCCGTATCGGAGTACCAGCAATTCACCTTCCGTCACCAGAGTGACCCAGCCCGCATCGGAGAACCAGCAATTCACCTTCCATCACTAGAGTGACCCAGCCCGCATCGGAGTACCAGCAATTCACCTTCCGTCACCAGAGTGACCCAGCCCGCATCGGAGTACCCGCAATTCACCTTCCATCGCCAGTGACCCAGCCCGCATCGGAGTACCAGCAATTCACCTTCCGTCACCAGAGTGACCCAGCCCGCATCGGAGTACCAGCAATTCTCCTTCCATCACCAGAGTGATCCAGCCCGTATCGGAGTACCAGTAATTCACCTTCCATCCCCAGTGACCCAGCCCGCATCGGAGTACCAGCAATTCACCTTCCATCACCAGATTGACCCAGCCCGTATCGGAGTACCAGTAATTCACCTTCCATTGCCAGTGACCCAGCCCGCATCGGAGTACCAGCAATTCACCTTCCATCGCCAGTGACGCAGCCCGCATCGGAGAACCAGCAATTCACCTTCCATCACCAGAGTGACCCAGCCCGCATCGGAGTACCAGCGGTTCACCTTCCGTCACCAGAGTGATCCAGCCCGCATCAGAGTACCAGCAATTCACCTTCCGTCACCAGAGTGACCCAGCCCGCATCGGAGTACCAGCAATTCACCTTCCATCGCCAGTGACCCAGCCCGCATCGGAGAACCAGCAATTCACCTTCCATCACCAGAGTGACCCAGCCCGCATCGGAGTACCAGCAATTCACCTTCCATCGCCAGTGACCCAGCCCGCATCGGAGTACCGGCAATTCACCTTCCGTCACCGGAGTGACCCAGCCCGCATCGGAGTACCAGCAATTCACCTTCCATCACCAGTGACCCAGCCCGCATGGGAGTACCAGCAATTCACCTTCCGTTACCGGAGTGACCCAGCCCGCATCGGAGTACCAGCAATTCAACTTCCATCACCAGTGACCCAGCCCGCATGGGAGTACCAGCAATTCACCTTCCGTTACCAGAGTGACTCAGCCCGCATTGGAGTACCAGCAATTCACCTTCCGTCGCCAGAGTGACCCAGCCCGCATCAGAGTACCAGCAATTCACCTTACGTCACCAGAGTGACCCAGCCCGCATCAGTGTATCAGCAATTCACCTTCCGTCGCCAGAGTGACCCAGCCCGCATCGGAGTACCAGCAATTCAACTTCCATCGCCAGAGTGACCCAGCCCGCATCGGAGTACCAGCAATTCACCTTCCATCACCAGTGACCCAGCCCGCATCGGAGTACCAGCAATTCACCTTCCATCGCCAGTGACTCAGCCCGCATTGGAGTACCAGCAATTCACCTTCCATCACTAGAGTGACCCAGCCCGCATCGGAGTACCAGCAATTCACCTTCCATCGCCAGTGACCCAGCCCGCATTGGAGTACCAGCAATTCACCTTCCATCACTAGAGTGACCCAGCCCGCATCGGAGTACCAGCAATTCAACTTCCATCGCCAGAGTGACCCAGCCCGCATCGGAGTACCAGCAATTCACCTTCCATCACCAGTGACCCAGCCCGCATCGGAGTACCAGCAATTCACCTTCCATCACCAGAGTGACCCAGCCCGCATCGGAGTACCAGCAATTCACCTTCTGTCACCAGTGATCCAGCCCACATCGGAGTACCAGCGATTCACCCTCCATCACCAGTGACCCAGCCCGCATCGGAGTACCAGCGATTCACCTTCCGTCGCCTGAGTGACCCAGCCCGCATCGGAATACCAGCAATTCACCTTCCGTCACCAGAGTGACCCAGCCCGCATTGGAGAACCAGCAATTCACCTTCCATCGCCAGTGACACAGCCCGCATTGGAGTACCAGCAATTCACCTTCCATCACTAGAGTGACCCAGCCCGCATCGGAGTACCAGCAATTCACCTTCCATCGCCAGTGACCCAGCCCGCATCGGAGTACCAGCAATTCACCTTCCATCACCAGAGTGACCCAGCCCGCATTGGAGAACCAGCAATTCACCTTCCATCACCAGAGTGACCCAGCCCGTATCGGAGTACCAGCAATTCACCTTCCGTCACCAGAGTGACCCAGCCCGCATCGGAGAACCAGCAATTCACCTTCCATCACTGGAGTGACCCAGCCCGCATCGGAGTACCAGCAATTCACCTTCCGTCACCAGAGTGACCCAGCCCGCATCGGAGTACCCGCAATTCACCTTCCATCGCCAGTGACCCAGCCCGCATCGGAGTACCAGCAATTCACCTTCCGTCACCAGAGTGACCCAGCCCGCATCGGAGTACCAGCAATTCACCTTCCATCACCAGAGTGATCCAGCCCGTATCGGAGTACCAGTAATTCACCTTCCATCCCCAGTGACCCAGCCCGCATCGGAGTACCAGCAATTCACCTTCCATCACCAGATTGACCCAGCCCGTATCGGAGTACCAGTAATTCACCTTCCATCGCCAGTGACCCAGCCCGCATCGGAGTACCAGCAATTCACCTTCCATCGCCAGTGACCCAGCCCGCATCGGAGAACCAGCAATTCACCTTCCATCACCAGAGTGACCCTGCCCGCATCGGAGTACCAGCAATTCACCTTCCGTCACCAGAGTGATCCAGCCCGCATCGGAGTACCAGCAATTCACCTTCCGTCACCAGAGTGACCCAGCCCGCATCGGAGTACCAGCAATTCACCTTCCATCGCCAGTGACCCAGCCCACATCGGAGTACCAGCAATTCACCTTCCATCGCCAGAGTGACCCAGCCCGCATTGGAGAACCAGCATTTCACCTTCCATCACCAGAGTGACCCAGCCCGCATCGTTGTACCAGCAATTCACCTTCCGTCACCAGAGTGACCCAGCCCGCATCGGAGAACCAGCAATTCACCTTCCATCACTAGAGTGACCCAGCCCGCATCGGAGTACCAGCAATTCACCTTCCATCACCAGAGTGACCCAGCCCGCATCGGAGTACCCGCAATTCACCTTCCATCGCCAGTGATCCAGCCCGCATCGGAGTACCAGCAATTCACCTTCCGTCACCAGAGTGACCCAGCCCGCTTCGGAATACCAGCAATTCACCTTCCATCACCAGTGACCCAGCCCGCATGGGAGTACCAGCAATTCACCTTCCGTTACCGGAGTGACCCAGCCCGCATCGGAGTACCAGCAATTCAACTTCCATCACCAGTGACCCAGCCCGCATGGGAGTACCAGCAATTCACCTTCCGTTACCAGAGTGACTCAGCCCGCATTGGAGTACCAGCAATTCACCTTCCGTCGCCAGAGTGACCCAGCCCGCATCAGTGTACCAGCAATTCACCTTCCGTCACCAGAGTGACCCAGCCCGCATCAGTGTATCAGCAATTCACCTTCCGTCGCCAGAGTGACCCAGCCCGCATCGGAGTACCAGCAATTCAACTTCCATCGCCAGAGTGACCCAGCCCGTATCGGAGTACCAGCAATTCACCTTCCGTCACCAGAGTGACCCAGCCCGCATCGGAGAACCAGCAATTCACCTTCCATCACTGGAGTGACCCAGCCCGCATCGGAGTACCAGCAATTCACCTTCCGTCACCAGAGTGACCCAGCCCGCATCGGAGTACCCGCAATTCACCTTCCATCGCCAGTGACCCAGCCCGCATCGGAGTACCAGCAATTCACCTTCCGTCACCAGAGTGACCCAGCCCGCATCGGAGTACCAGCAATTCACCTTCCATCACCAGAGTGATCCAGCCCGTATCGGAGTACCAGTAATTCACCTTCCATCCCCAGTGACCCAGCCCGCATCGGAGTACCAGCAATTCACCTTCCATCACCAGATTGACCCAGCCCGTATCGGAGTACCAGTAATTCACCTTCCATCGCCAGTGACCCAGCCCGCATCGGAGTACCAGCAATTCACCTTCCATCGCCAGTGACCCAGCCCGCATCGGAGAACCAGCAATTCACGTTCCATCACCAGAGTGACCCTGCCCGCATCGGAGTACCAGCAATTCACCTTCCGTCACCAGAGTGATCCAGCCCGCATCGGAGTACCAGCAATTCACCTTCCGTCACCAGAGTGACCCAGCCCGCATCGGAGTACCAGCAATTCACCTTCCATCGCCAGTGACCCAGCCCACATCGGAGTACCAGCAATTCACCTTCCATCGCCAGAGTGACCCAGCCCGCATTGGAGAACCAGCATTTCACCTTCCATCACCAGAGTGACCCAGCCCGCATCGTTGTACCAGCAATTCACCTTCCGTCACCAGAGTGACCCAGCCCGCATCGGAGAACCAGCAATTCACCTTCCATCACTAGAGTGACCCAGCCCGCATCGGAGTACCAGCAATTCACCTTCCATCACCAGAGTGACCCAGCCCGCATCGGAGTACCCGCAATTCACCTTCCATCGCCAGTGATCCAGCCCGCATCGGAGTACCAGCAATTCACCTTCCGTCACCAGAGTGACCCAGCCCGCATCGGAATACCAGCAATTCACCTTCCATCACCAGTGACCCAGCCCGCATGGGAGTACCAGCAATTCACCTTCCGTTACCGGAGTGACCCAGCCCGCATCGGAGTACCAGCAATTCAACTTCCATCACCAGTGACCCAGCCCGCATGGGACTACCAGCAATTCACCTTCCGTTACCAGAGTGACTCAGCCCGCATTGGAGTACCAGCAATTCACCTTCCGTCGCCAGAGTGACCCAGCCTGCATCAGAGTACCAGCAATTCACCTTCCGTCACCAGAGTGACCCAGCCCGCATCGGAGTACCAGCAATTCACCTTCCATCGCCAGTGACCCAGCCCGCATCGGAGAACCAGCAATTCACCTTCCATCACCAGAGTGACCCAGCCCGCATCGGAGTACCAGCAATTCACCTTCCATCGCCAGTGACCCAGCCCGCATCGGAGTACCAGCAATTCACCTTCCGTCACCGGAGTGACCCAGCCCGCATCGGAGTACCAGCAATTCACCTTCCATCACCAGTGACCCAGCCCGCATGGGAGTACCAGCAATTCACCTTCCGTTACCGGAGTGACCCAGCCCGCATCGGAGTACCAGCAATTCAACTTCCATCACCAGTGACCCAGCCCGCATGGGAGTACCAGCAATTCACCTTCCGTTACCAGAGTGACTCAGCCCGCATTGGAGTACCAGCAATTCACCTTCCGTCGCCAGAGTGACCCAGCCCGCATCAGAGTACCAGCAATTCACCTTACGTCACCAGAGTGACCCAGCCCGCATCAGTGTATCAGCAATTCACCTTCCGTCGCCAGAGTGACCCAGCCCGCATCGGAGTACCAGCAATTCAACTTCCATCGCCAGAGTGACCCAGCCCGCATCGGAGTACCAGCAATTCACCTTCCATCACCAGTGACCCAGCCCGCATCGGAGTACCAGCAATTCACCTTCCATCGCCAGTGACTCAGCCCGCATTGGAGTACCAGCAATTCACCTTCCATCACTAGAGTGACCCAGCCCGCATCGGAGTACCAGCAATTCACCTTCCATCGCCAGTGACCCAGCCCGCATTGGAGTACCAGCAATTCACCTTCCATCACTAGAGTGACCCAGCCCGTATCGGAGTACCAGCAATTCAACTTCCATCGCCAGAGTGACCCAGCCCGCATCGGAGTACCAGCAATTCACCTTCTCATCACCAGAGTGACCCAGCCCGCATCGGAGTACCAGCAATTCACCTTCTGTCACCAGTGATCCAGCCCACATCGGAGTACCAGCGATTCACCCTCCATCACCAGTGACCCAGCCCGCATCGGAGTACCAGCGATTCACCTTCCGTCGCCTGAGTGACCCAGCCCGCATCGGAATACCAGCAATTCACCTTCCGTCACCAGAGTGACCCAGCCCGCATTGGAGAACCAGCAATTCACCTTCCATCGCCAGTGACCCAGCCCGCATTGGAGTACCAGCAATTCACCTTCCATCACTAGAGTGACCCAGCCCGCATCGGAGTACCAGCAATTCACCTTCCATCGCCAGTGACCCAGCCCGCATCGGAGTACCAGCAATTCACCTTCCATCGCCAGAGTGACCCAGCCCGCATTGGAGAACCAGCAATTCACCTTCCATCACCAGAGTGACCCAGCCCGTATCGGAGTACCAGCAATTCACCTTCCGTCACCAGAGTGACCCAGCCCGCATCGGAGAACCAGCAATTCACCTTCCATCACTGGAGTGACCCAGCCCGCATCGGAGTACCAGCAATTCACCTTCCGTCACCAGAGTGACCCAGCCCGCATCGGAGTACCCGCAATTCACCTTCCATCGCCAGTGACCCAGCCCGCATCGGAGTACCAGCAATTCACCTTCCGTCACCAGAGTGACCCAGCCCGCATCGGAGTACCAGCAATTCACCTTCCATCACCAGAGTGATCCAGCCCGTATCGGAGTACCAGTAATTCACCTTCCATCCCCAGTGACCCAGCCCGCATCGGAGTACCAGCAATTCACCTTCCATCACCAGATTGACCCAGCCCGTATCGGAGTACCAGTAATTCACCTTCCATCGCCAGTGACCCAGCCCGCATCGGAGTACCAGCAATTCACCTTCCATCGCCAGTGACCCAGCCCGCATCGGAGAACCAGCAATTCACCTTCCATCACCAGAGTGACCCTGCCCGCATCGGAGTACCAGCAATTCACCTTCCGTCACCAGAGTGATCCAGCCCGCATCGGAGTACCAGCAATTCACCTTCCGTCACCAGAGTGACCCAGCCCGCATCGGAGTACCAGCAATTCACCTTCCATCGCCAGTGACCCAGCCCACATCGGAGTACCAGCAATTCACCTTCCATCGCCAGAGTGACCCAGCCCGCATTGGAGAACCAGCATTTCACCTTCCATCACCAGAGTGACCCAGCCCGCATCGTTGTACCAGCAATTCACCTTCCGTCACCAGAGTGACCCAGCCCGCATCGGAGAACCAGCAATTCACCTTCCATCACTAGAGTGACCCAGCCCGCATCGGAGTACCAGCAATTCACCTTCCATCACCAGAGTGACCCAGCCCGCATCGGAGTACCCGCAATTCACCTTCCATCGCCAGTGATCCAGCCCGCATCGGAGTACCAGCAATTCACCTTCCGTCACCAGAGTGACCCAGCCCGCATCGGAGTACCAGCAATTCACCTTCCATCGCCAGTGACCCAGCCCGCATCGGAGAACCAGCAATTCACCTTCCATCACCAGAGTGACCCAGCCCGCATTGGAGTACCAGCAATTCACCTTCCATCGCCAGTGACCCAGCCCGCATCGGAGTACCAGCAATTCACCTTCCGTCACCGGAGTGACCCAGCCCGCATCGGAGTACCAGCAATTCACCTTCCATCACCAGTGACCCAGCCCGCATGGGAGTACCAGCAATTCACCTTCCGTTACCGGAGTGACCCAGCCCGCATCGGAGTACCAGCAATTCAACTTCCATCACCAGTGACCCAGCCCGCATGGGAGTACCAGCAATTCACCTTCCGTTACCAGAGTGACTCAGCCCGCATTGGAGTACCAGCAATTCACCTTCCGTCGCCAGAGTGACCCAGCCCGCATCAGAGTACCAGCAATTCACCTTACGTCACCAGAGTGACCCAGCCCGCATCAGTGTATCAGCAATTCACCTTCCGTCGCCAGAGTGACCCAGCCCGCATCGGAGTACCAGCAATTCAACTTCCATCGCCAGAGTGACCCAGCCCGCATCGGAGTACCAGCAATTCACCTTCCATCACCAGTGACCCAGCCCGCATCGGAGTACCAGCAATTCACCTTCCATCGCCAGTGACTCAGCCCGCATTGGAGTACCAGCAATTCACCTTCCATCACTAGAGTGACCCAGCCCGCATCGGAGTACCAGCAATTCACCTTCCATCGCCAGTGACCCAGCCCGCATTGGAGTACCAGCAATTCACCTTCCATCACTAGAGTGACCCAGCCCGTATCGGAGTACCAGCAATTCAACTTCCATCGCCAGAGTGACCCAGCCCGCATCGGAGTACCAGCAATTCACCTTCTCATCACCAGAGTGACCCAGCCCGCATCGGAGTACCAGCAATTCACCTTCTGTCACCAGTGATCCAGCCCACATCGGAGTACCAGCGATTCACCCTCCATCACCAGTGACCCAGCCCGCATCGGAGTACCAGCGATTCACCTTCCGTCGCCTGAGTGACCCAGCCCGCATCGGAATACCAGCAATTCACCTTCCGTCACCAGAGTGACCCAGCCCGCATTGGAGAACCAGCAATTCACCTTCCATCGCCAGTGACCCAGCCCGCATTGGAGTACCAGCAATTCACCTTCCATCACTAGAGTGACCCAGCCCGCATCGGAGTACCAGCAATTCACCTTCCATCGCCAGTGACCCAGCCCGCATCGGAGTACCAGCAATTCACCTTCCATCGCCAGAGTGACCCAGCCCGCATTGGAGAACCAGCAATTCACCTTCCATCACCAGAGTGACCCAGCCCGTATCGGAGTACCAGCAATTCACCTTCCGTCACCAGAGTGACCCAGCCCGCATCGGAGAACCAGCAATTCACCTTCCATCACTGGAGTGACCCAGCCCGCATCGGAGTACCAGCAATTCACCTTCCGTCACCAGAGTGACCCAGCCCGCATCGGAGTACCCGCAATTCACCTTCCATCGCCAGTGACCCAGCCCGCATCGGAGTACCAGCAATTCACCTTCCGTCACCAGAGTGACCCAGCCCGCATCGGAGTACCAGCAATTCACCTTCCATCACCAGAGTGATCCAGCCCGTATCGGAGTACCAGTAATTCACCTTCCATCCCCAGTGACCCAGCCCGCATCGGAGTACCAGCAATTCACCTTCCATCACCAGATTGACCCAGCCCGTATCGGAGTACCAGTAATTCACCTTCCATCGCCAGTGACCCAGCCCGCATCGGAGTACCAGCAATTCACCTTCCATCGCCAGTGACCCAGCCCGCATCGGAGAACCAGCAATTCACCTTCCATCACCAGAGTGACCCTGCCCGCATCGGAGTACCAGCAATTCACCTTCCGTCACCAGAGTGATCCAGCCCGCATCGGAGTACCAGCAATTCACCTTCCGTCACCAGAGTGACCCAGCCCGCATCGGAGTACCAGCAATTCACCTTCCATCGCCAGTGACCCAGCCCACATCGGAGTACCAGCAATTCACCTTCCATCGCCAGAGTGACCCAGCCCGCATTGGAGAACCAGCATTTCACCTTCCATCACCAGAGTGACCCAGCCCGCATCGTTGTACCAGCAATTCACCTTCCGTCACCAGAGTGACCCAGCCCGCATCGGAGAACCAGCAATTCACCTTCCATCACTAGAGTGACCCAGCCCGCATCGGAGTACCAGCAATTCACCTTCCATCACCAGAGTGACCCAGCCCGCATCGGAGTACCCGCAATTCACCTTCCATCGCCAGTGATCCAGCCCGCATGGGAGTACCAGCAATTCACCTTCCGTTACCGGAGTGACCCATCCCGCATCGGAATACCAGCAATTCAACTTCCATCACCAGTGACCCAGCCCGCATGGGAGTACCAGCAATTCACCGTCCGTTACCAGAGTGACTCAGCCCGCATTGGAGTACCAGCAATTCACCTTCCGTCGCCAGAGTGACCCAGCCCGCATCAGAGTACCAGCAATTCACCTTCCGTCACCAGAGTGACCCAGCCCGCATCAGTGTATCAGCAATTCACCTTCCGTCGCCAGAGTGACCCAGCCCGCATCGGAGTACCAGCAATTCAACTTCCATCGCCAGAGTGACCCAGCCCGCATCGGAGTACCAGCAATTCACCTTCCATCACCAGTGACCCAGCCCGCATCGGAGTACCAGCAATTCACCTTCCATCACCAGAGTGACCCAGCCCGCATCGGAGTACCAGCAATTCACCTTTCATCGCCAGTGACCCAGCCCGCATTGGAGAACCAGCGATTCACCTTCCGTCACCAGAGTGACCCAGCCCGCATTGGAGTACCAGCAATTCACCTTCCATCACTGGAGTGACCCAGCCCGCATCGGAGTACCAGCAATTCACCTTCCATCACTAGAGTGACCCAGCCCGCATCGGAGTACCAGCAATTCAACTTCCATCACCAGAGTGACCCAGCCCGCATCGGAGTACCAGCAATTCACCTTCCATCACCAGTGACCCAGCCCGCATCGGAGTACCAGCAATTCACCTTCCATCACCAGAGTGACCCAGCCCGCATCGGAGTACCAGCAATTCACCTTCTGTCACCAGTGATCCAGCCCACATCGGAGTACCAGCGATTCACCCTCCATCACCAGTGACCCAGCCCGCATCGGAGTACCAGCGATTCACCTTCCGTCGCCTGAGTGACCCAGCCCTCATCGGAATACCAGCAATTCACCTTCCGTCACCAGAGTGACCCAGCCCGCATTGGAGAACCAGCAATTCACCTTCCATCGCCAGTGACCCAGCCCGCATTGGAGTACCAGCAATTCACCTTCCATCACTAGAGTGACCCAGCCCGCATTGGAGTACCAGCAATTCACCTTCCATCGCCAGTGACCCAGCCCGCATCGGAGTACCAGCAATTCACCTTCCATCGCCAGTGTGACCCAGCCCGCATTGGAGAACCAGCAATTCACCTTCCATCACCAGAGTGACCCAGCCCGTATCGGAGTACCAGCAATTCACCTTCCGTCACCAGAGTGACCCAGCCCGCATCGGAGAACCAGCAATTCACCTTCCATCACTGGAGTGACCCAGCCCGCATCGGAGTACCAGCAATTCACCTTCCGTCACCAGAGTGACCCAGCCCGCATCGGAGTACCCGCAATTCACCTTCCATCGCCAGTGACCCAGCCCGCATCGGAGTACCAGCAATTCACCTTCCGTCACCAGAGTGACCCAGCCCGCATCGGAGTACCAGCAATTCACCTTCCATCACCAGAGTGATCCAGCCCGTATCGGAGTACCAGTAATTCACCTTCCATCCCCAGTGACCCAGCCCGCATCGGAGTACCAGCAATTCACCTTCCATCACCAGATTGACCCAGCCCGTATCGGAGTACCAGTAATTCACCTTCCATCGCCAGTGACCCAGCCCGCATCGGAGTACCAGCAATTCACCTTCCATCGCCAGTGACCCAGCCCGCATCGGAGAACCAGCAATTCACCTTCCATCACCAGAGTGACCCTGCCCGCATCGGACTACCAGCAATTCACCTTCCGTCACCAGAGTGATCCAGCCCGCATCGGAGTACCAGCAATTCACCTTCCGTCACCAGAGTGACCCAGCCCGCATCGGAGTACCAGCAATTCACCTTCCATCGCCAGTGACCCAGCCCGCATCGGAGTACCAGCAATTCACCTTCCATCGCCAGAGTGACCCAGCCCGCATTGGAGAACCAGCATTTCACCTTCCATCACCAGAGTGACCCAGCCCGCATCGTTGTACCAGCAATTCACCTTCCGTCACCAGAGTGACCCAGCCCGCATCGGAGAACCAGCAATTCACCTTCCATCACTAGAGTGACCCAGCCCGCATCGGAGTACCAGCAATTCACCTTCCATCACCAGAGTGACCCAGCCCGCATCGGAGTACCCGCAATTCACCTTCCATCGCCAGTGATCCAGCCCGCATCGGAGTACCAGCAATTCACCTTCCGTCACCAGAGTGACCCAGCCCGCATTGGAGTACCAGCAATTCACCTTCCATCACCAGAGTTATCCAGCCCGTATCGGAGTACCAGTAATTCACCTTCCATCCCCAGTGACCCAGCCCGCATCGGAGTACCAGCAATTCACCTTCCATCACCAGATTGACCCAGCCCGTATCGGAGTACCAGTAATTCACCTTCCATCGCCAGTGACCCAGCCCGCATCGGAGTACCAGCAATTCACCTTCCATCGCCAGTGACCCAGCCCGCATCGGAGAACCAGCAATTCACCTTCCATCACCAGAGTGACCCAGCCCGCATCGGAGTACCAGCAATTCACCTTCCGTCACCAGAGTGATCCAGCCCGCATCGGAGTCCCAGCAATTCACCTTCCGTCACCAGAGTGACCCAGCCCGCATCGGAGTACCAGCAATTCACTTTCCATCGCCAGTGACCCAGCCCGCATCGGAGAACCAGCAATTCACCTTCCATCACCAGAGTGACCCAGCCCGCATCGGAGTACCAGCAATTCACCTTCCATCGCCAGTGACCCAGCCCGCATCGGAGTACCAGCAATTCACCTTCCGTCACCAGAGTGACCCAGCCCGCATCGGAGTACCAGCAATTCACCTTCCATCACCAGAGTGACCCAGCCCGCATCGGAGTACCAGCAATTCACCTTCCATCACCAGTAACCCAGCACACATCGGAGTACCAGCAATTCACCTTCTGTCACCAGAGTGATCCAGCCCGTATCGGAGTACCAGCAATTCACCTTCCGTCACCAGAGTGACCCAGCCCGCATCGGAGTACCAGCAATTCACCTTCCATCACCAGAGTGACCCAGCCCGCTTCGGAGTACCAGCAATTCACCTTCTGTCACCAGTGATCCAGCCCACATCGGAGTACCAGCAATTCACCTTCCGTCACCAGAGTGACCCAACCCGCATCGGAGTACCAGCAATTCACCTTCCGTCGCCAGAGTGGGTCCGGGCAAGGTCAGTCTACCAGGGGTGAGTTGAAGGCGGAGTCCTGACTCTACGTTTATGCCCCTTGTCCATGTCTACCCCTCGAAGAGCCCCGGCTCGGTCCCTGAGTTGAAGGCGGAGTCCTGACTCTACATTTATGCCCCTTGTCCATGTCTACCCCCTGAAGAAGAGGTAAGATTTTATTTACCTTATTTATACCCCTCATAATTTTGTACATCTCTATCAAATCTTCTCTCAATCTTCTATGTTTTGAAGAATAAATCTGAACAAATTCAATCTTTCCTTATAATTCAGGTCCTCCAGACCCTGCAACATCCTTATGAATCTTCTTTGTACTCTTGCAACCTTGTTCATCTCTTTTCTGTAGGTGGATGACCAATACTGCACACAATCCTACAAATTAGGCTCACCAATGTCTGATACAACTTTAACATAACATCCCATCTCTTGTACTCGATAATGAAGAGTAAGGTGCCAAAAGCTTTCTTTATACCCCTATCAACCTATGATGCCACTTTCAATGAATTATGGGCCTGTATTTCCAGATCCCTTTCTTCTACTAAAATTCTCAATGCCCTGTGTAAGGTCTTCCCTGGTTGGTCAGGCCCTTGGGACTTAGCCACCTTTATTTTGTTCTAAATATTTGGGTAGAATCCCTTAAGATTCTCCTTCACCTTGTCTGCTAGTGCAATTTATTGCCTTTTTTAACCTTCCAGTTCATTTTTAAGTGTTCTCTTGCATTTCTTATACTCCATAAGCACCTCATTTGTTCCTACTTGCCTATACTTTTTTTCTCTTAACTGGAGCCTCCATATCTCTTAAAAACCAAGGTTCCTTAAACCTGTTATCTTTACCTTTTATTCTGACAGGCACAAACAAGCTCTGTAACCTCAATTTCATTTTTGAAGGCCTCCCACTTTCCAAGTAGACCTTTGCCAGACAACCGCCTGTCTCAAATCCACACTTGTCAGATCATTTCTGATACCACCAAATTGGCCCCTCTTCAATTTAGAATCTCAACCTGCGGGCCAGATTTGTCTTTTTGCATATATACTTAGAAACGAGTTGCATTGTGGTGACTGAATGCAAAGTGTTCTGCTGCACAAATTTTTGTCACATGCCCTGTCTCATTCCCTAACTGCAAATCTAGTATTGTATGCTCTCACTGGAACTTCTACATACTGATGAAGGAAGCTTTCCTGAACACATTTGACAAACTCTATCCCATTAAGTCATTTTACTGTGGGAGTCCCAGTTAATATGTGGAAGGTTAAAATCACCTACTGTAACAACCATATGTTTCGTGCAACAGTTTGCAATCTCTTTAAAAGTTTGTTCTTCTACAAACGGTAAATCCATAGGGCTGTTGGGTGTTCTGTAACATAACCCCATTAACATGCTCATACTTTTCTTACTTCTTAGTTCCACCCATAACGCCTCACCAGTCAAGTTCTCCAGTCTGTCCTGATGGAGCACTGCTGTGATATTTTCCCTGACTAGTAATGCCATCCTTCCTCCTTTAATCACTTCCACTAATTCATGTCTAAAACAACAAATCCCCAGAATACTAAGCTGCCAGTCCTACCCCTCCTACAATGGCGACAATGTCATAATTCTAGGTGTTAATCCATCTCCTGAGCTCATCTGCCTTTCCTAAGATACTAATTGCATTGAAATATACTCAGCTCAGGACCCTCGTTGCACTGTTCTCAAACTTTTCATTCCTGACTTTGTCTGAGGTCTGACCAATATATGCCTCCACTAAATGTTCTGACACTCTGGTTCCCATTCCTCTGCAACTCTAGTTTAAACTCCACTGTGTAGCATTAACAAACCTTTCTGCTAGGATATAAGTTCCCCTTCCAATTCAGGTGCAAACTGTCCCTTCTACAAAGGTTCCATACAAATGCCAGCTTCCCTGGAAGAGAGCCGAATGATTCAAAAATATTATACCCTCCCTCCTATACCAACACCTTAGTCATGTGCTAAATTGTATAATGTTCCGAGTTCGGGCCTCACTAGCACATGGCACAGGTAGCAATCCTGAGATCACAATGTTGGAGATTCTGCCTTTTAACTTAGCACTGAACTCCTTGTGCAGAATCTCATCACTCGTCCTACCCATGTCATTGGTACCTACATGGACTGTGAATTCTGGCTGTTCGCACTCCCACTACCGAATGCTGAGGACTCAGTCCAAGATGTTCTGGGCCTTGGCACCCGGGAGGTCACATACCATCTGGGTATCTCGTTCTCGTCCTCAGAACCTCCTGTCTTTTCCCCTATTTTTATAGGCTGCCTAACAGTAACAGGGATATCGAGGAGCAGATAGGGTGCGTGAAGGTGGGCAGTGAAGCAGGAAAGATTTAAAAAGGGCAGAAATCCTAAATCAGTTTTCGTTTGGAGAAGGGAGTCGGAGGATCAGAACGGGAGTGCAGCGGGAGCCATCTTGAATTTTTCTTATTCTCAGAGTTAAGAGAGGTGGGACTGTGCAGGCGCGTGAAGGCAGGCAGTGAAGCGGGGAAGATTTAAAAAAGGACACAGGTTTAAACAGCGGGTAGCATCGTTTTGCGGCCAGAGGAGTGAGCTGGGAGCAGAGTGTAGGCTGAAGGGCTTGGGCTCAACAGGCTTAGGGGGAAGCGGGCAAGGCCAGGTAGGTTTAGGTTTCAGTTTTTCCTGTTATTTGAGGAAAGGGGAAGGCTGAGTGTGAGGGCAGCTTGTTGTTCTTGGTGTCGGATGTGGGAGGTCCTGGAGTCTCCCAGCCTCCCGGACGTCCGTATCTGCGCCAGGTGCGCCGAGCTGCAGCTCCTAAGGGAACTGGAGCTGCAGCTCGATGACCTTCGTCTAGTCAGGGAGAGTGAGGAGTTGATAGAGAGGAGTTACAGGCAGGTGGTCACACCGGGACCACGAGAGGCAGACAGGTGGGTCACAGTTAGGAGGGAGAAGGGGAAGAGACAGGTACTAGAGAGTACACCAGTGGCTGTACCCCTTGACAATAAGTACTCCTGTTTGAGTACTGTTGGGGGGGGGGACAGCCTACCTGGGGGAAGCAACAGTGGCTGTGCTTCTGGCACAGAGTCTGGCCCTGTAGCTCAGACAGGTAGGGAACGGAAGAGGAAGTCAGTAGTAATAGGGGACTCAATAGTTAGGGGGACAGATAGGCGATTGTGGATTCTGTTTGCCTCCCTGGTGCCAGGGTTCGTGATGCTACTGATCGTGTCCAAAATATCCTGAAGTGGGAGGGTGAGGAGCCAAAGGTCGTGGTACATACCAATGACATAGGTAGGAAAAGGGAAGAGGTCTTGAAAGCAGAATATAGGGAGTTAGGGAGGAAGTTGAGAAGCAGAACCTCAAAGGTAGTATTCTCAGGATTACTGCCTGTGCCACGCGACAGTGAGAGTAGAAATGGAATGAGGTGGAGGATAAATGCATGGCTGAGGGATTGGAGCAGGGGGCAGGAATTCAAGTTTCTGGATCATTGGGACCTCTTTTAGGGCAGGTGTGACCTGTACAAAAAGGACGGGTTACACTTGAATCCTAGGAGGACCAATATCCTGGTGGGGAGATTTGCTAAGACTACTGGGGAGACTTTAAACTAGAACGGTTGGGGGGTGGGAATCAAATTGAAGAGACTAGGGAAGAGGAGGTTAGTTCACAAATAGAGAAAGCTAGTAGACAGTGTGTGAGGGAGGATAGGCAGGTGATAGAGAAGGGGAGCACTCAGACCAAAGATGTAGGGGAGAAGGAAGAAAAAGATAATAAAGTTGATCACATTGTTAGGGATAAACAGAGAGGAGGAGGTGGAGAGTTTCTTAAATGCATCTATTTTAATGCTAGGAGCATTGTAAGAAAGGTGGATGAGCTTAGAGCATGGATTGATACATGGAAATATGATGTTGTAGCTATTCATGAAAAGTGGTTGCAGGAGGGGTGTGATTGACAACTAAATATTCCTGGATTTTGTTGCTTCAGGTGTGATAGAATCGGAGAGTCAAGAGGAGGAGGTGTTGCATTGCTTGTCCGAGAAAATATTACAGCGGTGCTTTGGCAGGATAGGTTAGAGGGCACATGTAGGGAGGCTATTTGGGTGGAATTCAGGAATGGGAAATGTGTAGTAACACAGGGATGTTTTGTAGACCACCTAATGGGGAGTGAGAATTGGAGGAGCAAAATTGTAAGGAGATAACGGATATTTGTAGTAAGCACAGGGTTGTGATTGTGGGAGATCTTAATTTTCCACACATAGACTGGGAAGCCCATTCTGTAAAAGGGCTGGAGATTTGGAGTTTGTAAAATGTGTGCAGGATAGTTTTTTGCAGCAGTACATAGAGGTACCGACTAGAGAAGGGGCGGTGTTGGATCCCCTGTTAAGGAATGAGATAGGTCAGGTGATGGACGTATGTGTTGGGGAGCACTTCAGGTCCAGTGATCACAATACCATTAGTTTCAATATAATTATGGAGAAGGATAGGACAGGACCCAGGGTTGAGATTTTTGATTGGAGAAAGGCTAACTTTAAGAGGATGTGAAAGGACTTAGAAGGAGTGGATTGGAACGATATGTTTTATGGGAAGGATGTAATAGAGAAATGGAGGTCATTTAAAGGTGAAATTTTGAGGGTACAGAATCTTTATGTTCCTGTTAGCTTGAAAGGAAAGGCTAAAAGTTTGAGAGCACCATGGTTTTCAAGGGATATTAGAAACTAGGTTTGGAAAAGAAGGAAATCTATAATAAATATAGGCAGCACGGAGTAAATGAGGTGCTCGAAGAATATAAAGAATGTAAAAAGAATCTTAAGTAAGAAATTAGAAAAGCTAAAAGAAGATACGAGGTTGCTTTGGCAAGTAAGGTGAAAATAAATCTGAAGGTTTTCTACAGTTATATTAATAGCAAAAGGATAGGAAGGGATAAAATTGGTCCCTTAGAGAATCACAGTGGACAGCTATGTGTGGAGCCAAAACAGATGGGGGAGATTTTGAACAATTTCTTTTCTTCGGTATTCACTAAAGAGAAGGATATTGAATTGTGTAAGATAAGGGAAACAAGTAGGGAAATTATGGAAACCATGACAATTAAAGAAGAGGAAGTACTGGCACTTTTAAGGAATATAAAAGTGGATAAATTTCCAGATCCTGATAGGATATTCCCTAGGACCTTGAGGGAAGTTGGTGTAGAAATAGCAGGGGCTCTGACAGAAATATTTCAAATGTCATTAGAAACGGGGATGGTGCCAGAGGATTGGTGTATTGCTCATGTGGTTCCATTGTTTAAAAAGGGTTCTAAGAGTAAACCTAGCAATTATAGACTTGTCAGTTTGACATCAGTGGTGGGTAAATTAATGGAAAGTATTCTTAGAGGTGGTATATATAATTATCTGGATAGACAGGGTCTGATTAGGAATAGTCAGCATAGATTTGTGCGTGGAAGGTCATGTTTGACAAATCTCATTGAATTTTTTGAAGAGGTTACGGGGAAGTTGACAAAGGTAAGGCAGTGGATGTTGTCTATATGGACTTCAGTAAGGTTCCACATGGAAGGTTAGTTAGGAAGGTTCAATCATTAGGTATTAATATTGAAGTAGTAAAATGAATTCAACAGTGGCTAGGTGGGAGATGCCAGAGAGTAGAGGTGGATAACTGTTTGTCAGGTTGGAGGCCGGTGACTGGTGGTGTGCCTCAGGGATCTGTATTTGGTCCAATGTTGTTTGTCATATACATTAATTATCCGGATGATGGGGTGGTAAATGGGATTAGTAAGTATGTAGATGATACTAAGCAGGGTGGCGTTGTGGATAATGAAGTAGGTTTTCAAAGCTTGCAGAGAGATTTAGGCCATCTGAACGATGGCAGATGGAGTTTAATGCTGATAAATGTGAGGTGCTACATTTTGGTAGGAATAATCCAAATAGGCCATGCATTGTAAATGGTAGGGCATTGAAAAATGCAGTAGAACAGAGTGATCTAGGAATAATGGTGCATAGTTCCCTGAAGGTGGAATCTCATGTGGATAGGATGGAGAAGAAAGCTTTTGGTATGCTGGCCTTTATAAATCAGAGCATTGAATATAGGAGTTGGGATGTAATGTTAAAATTGTACAAGGAATTGGTAAGGTCGAATTTGGAGTATTGTGTACAGTTCTGGTCACCGAATTATAGGAAAGATATCAACAAAATAGAGAGAGTACAGAGAAGGTTTACCAGAATGTTACCTGGGTTTCAGCACCTAAGTTACAGAAAGGCTGAACAAGTTAGGTTTTTATTCTTTGGAGCATAGAAAGTTAAAGGGGGACTTGATAGAAGTATTTAAAATAATAAGGAGGATAGATCGGTTTGACATGGATAGGCTTTTTCCATTGAGAGTAGCGGAGATACAAACAAGAGGACATGATTTGAGAGTTAGGGGACAAAAGTTTAAGGGTAGCTCGAGGGGGAATTTCTTTATTCAGAGAGTGGTAGCTGTGTGGAATGAGCTTCCAGTAGAAGTGGTAGAGGCAGGTTCAGTATTATCATTTAAAGTAAAATTGGATAGGTATATGGACAGGAGAGGAATGGAGGGTTATGGGCTGAGTGTGGGTCAGTGGGACTAGGTGAGAGTAAGCATCGGCACGGACTAGAAGGGCTGAGATGGCCTGTTTCTGTGCTGTAATTGTTATAAGGTTATATATGGTTATATGAAACAAATCCTGGAAAGGTGTAATAGTAAGAGTTGTCGTGATGGGAGATTTTAATTTCCCAAATATCGATTGGCATCTCCCTAGAGCAAGGGGTTGAGATGGAGTGGAGTTTGTTAGGTGTGTTCAGGAAGGTTTCTTGACACAGTCTGTAGATAAGCCTACAAGAGGAGAGGCTGTACTTGATCTGGTATTGGGAAATGAACCTGGTCAGGTTTCCGATCTCTCAGTGGGAGAGTATTTTGGAAATAGTGCTCATAATTCTATCTCCTTTACAATAGCATTGGAGAGAGATAGGAACAGACAAGTTAGAAAAACATTTAATTGGAGTAAAGGGAATTATGAGGCTATCAGGCAAGAAATTGGAGGCTTAAATTGGAAACAGAAGTTGTCAGGGAAAAGTACTAAAGAAATGTGGCAAATTTGTGTACAGCTCTGTTTAGGTACAATGAGACAGGGAAGATACGGTAGGGTACAGGAACCTTGGTGTACAAAGACTGTAATAAATATAGTCAAGAAGAAAAGCTTATGAAAGGATCACAGAGTTAGATAATGTTAGAGATCCAGAAGATTATAAGGCTACTAAGAAGGAGCTTAAGAAGGAAATTAGGAGAGCCAAAAGGGGCCATGAGAAGGCCTTGGTGGGCAGGATTAAGGAAAACCCCAAGGCATTCTACAAATTTGTGTAGAGCAACAGGATAAGACGTGAAAGAACAGGACCTAACAAATGTGACAGTGGCGAAGTGTGTATGGAAGCAGAGGAATTAGCAGAGGTACTTAATGAATACTTTACTTCAGTTTTCACTATGGAAAAGGATCTTAGCAGTTGTAGTGATGACTTGCAGCAGACTGAAAAGCTTGAGCATGTAGATATTAAGAAAGAGGATGTGCTGGAGCTTTTGGAAAGCATCAAGTTGGATAAGTCACTGGGACCAGACGAAATGTACCCCAGGCTACTGTGGGAGGTGAGGGAAGAGATTTCTGAGCCTCTGGCTATGATCTTTGTATCACCAATGGGGACAGGAGAGGTTCCCGAGGATTGGAGGGTTGCGGATGTTGTTCCTTTCTTTAAGAAAGGGAGTAGAGATAGTCCAGGAAATTATAGACCAATGAGTCTTAACTCGATGGTTGGTAAGTTGATGGAGAAGATCCTGAGAGGCAGGATTTATTAACATTTGAAGAGGTATAACATGATATAACAGGAGTAGTCAGTATGGCTTTGTAAAGGGCAGATTGTGCCTTACGAGCCTGATTGAATTTTTTGATGATGTGACTAAACAAATTGAAGAAGGAAGAGCAGTAGATGTAGTGTATATGGATTTCAGCAAGGTATTTGATGAGGTGTCCCACGCAAGGCTTATTGAGAAAGTGAGGAGGCATGAGATCCAATGGGACATTGCTTTGTGGATCCAGAATTGGCTTGCCCACAGAAGACAGAGTGGTTGTAGATGGGTCATATTCTGCATGGACGTCATTCATCAGTGGAGTGCCTCAGGGATCTGTTCTGGGACCTTTACTCTTCGTAATTTTTATAAATGACCTGGATGAGGAAGTGGAGGGATGGGTTAGTAAGTTTGCTGATGACACAAAGGTTGGAGGTGTTGTGGATAGTGTGGAGGGCTGTTAGAGGTTACAGCGGGACATTGATAGAATGCAAAACTGGGCTGAGAAGTGACAGATGGAGTTCAACCCAGATAAGTATGAAGTGGTTCATTTTGGTAGGTCAAATGTGATGGCAGAATATAGTATTAATGGCAAGTGTGGAGGATCAGATAGATCTTGGGGTCCGAGTCCATAGGACACTCAAAGCAGCTGCACAGGTTGACTCTGGTTAAAAAGGCATATGATGTATTGGCCTTCATCAACTGTGGAATTGAATTTAGGAACTGAGAGGTAATGTTGTAGCTATATAGGATCCTGGTCAGACCCCAGTTGGAGTACTGTGCTCAGTTCTGGTCGCCTCACTACAAGAAGGATATGGAAGCCTTTAAAAGGGTGCAGATGAGATTTACAAGGATGTTGCCTTGATTGGGGAGCATGCCTTATGAGAATAGATTGAATGAATTCGGCTTTTTCTTCTTGGAGCGAAGGAGAATGTGAAGTGACCTGAGAGGTGTACAAGATGATGAGAAGCATTGATCATGTGGATAGTCAGAGGCTTTTTCCCAGGGCCGAAATGGTTGCCACAAGAGGACACAGGTTTAAGGTGCTGGGGAGTAGGTACAGAGGAGATGTCAGGGTTAAGTTTTTTACTCAGAGTGGTGAGTGCGTGGAATGGGCTGCCAGCAACGGTGGTGGAGTCGGATAAGATAGGGTCTTTTATGAGGCTTTTAGATAGTACATGGAGCTTAGTAAGATAGAGGGCTATAGGTAAGCCTAGTAATTTCTAAGTTAGGGATGTGTTTGGCACAATTTTGTGGACTGAAGGGCCTGTATTGTGCTGTAGGTTTTCTATGTTTCTATAAATATCAGCACAGTGTGCCTCTTCCCCACCCCCACCCCCACTTCCCTCTGAGTCACAGAGGCAGACTCAGTGCCAGAGTCTTGACTGTTATGACTTTCCTCTGTTCGGTCATAATTCCAACAGTATCCAAAGTGATATACCTGTTGCTGAGGGGGACAACCACAGTGGTACTCTGCACTGGCTGTTTAACCCCTTTCCCCTTCCTGTCTGTCATTCAGTTTCCTGTGTCCTACACCTTGGTTGTAACTACCTCTCTACATGTCCTGTCACCCCTTTGGCCTCCCTAATGATTGAGAGTTCATCCAGTTCCAGATCTAACTCCTTAACGTGGTTTGTTAGAAGCCACAGCTGAATGCACTTCTCGCAGTTGTAGTTGTCAGGAACAATAGAGGTCTCTCTGCATTCTCATATACCACAAGAGAAGCATTCTGCCTGGCATCTATACTGTCCAAGCTGAGCAGATATAAAGAAGGGAAGGGGAAAAAAAAACTTAACCTTGAGCTTTTCTCTTTTTTTGCTTTCTCTAACTGAAGCCTCTCTTGCTGAAGCCTCAAAGAGATAAAGCCTCAAAAAACTCCACTCTTACTCTGTCCTCTACAACAATCACCACTGCAGTTGCTCCTGCCTTCCTTTAATTTGCTCTTGCTAATCAATCCCAAATGCCATTTAGTTGCAGGTCAGAGCTCTACTTATGCTGCCATGACGCACTGCTGTCATTTTCTACTTCATTCAGTGGACCTGATTGAAACCACCTCCTCTCAAACTTTTGATATTCGGATTGGTCACTGGTCAGAGCCCCTGAAATGCAACATTTCACAGAAAGAGCATTCCACTACCTGAACTACCATCCTGCCTATATTTGTTATGCCTCAAGCTTGAATTCTAGCCTGCACGTGATTTCGCCCGAGCTTGCTGAGCCACAACCTGGCTACTCCAGCTATTTTAATTCTGCTTCCCATTCACGTCCTTCTGAAAAAATAGGACATCAGCTGTAATAATCTTGTGATTGCTACCTGTTCTATGTACTACCGAGGGTAAGAATAGGATGAAAGGGAAGATGAATTTGTTGCTGAAGAATTGGTGCAGAGGGGACGGTTTCAGATTTAGAAAACAGAAACATAGAAAACCTACAGCACAATACAGACCCTTCAGCCCATTAAGTTGTGCTGAACATGTCCTTACCTTAGAAATTACCTAGAGTTACACATAGCCCTCTATTTTTCTAAGCTCCGTGTATCTATCCAGGAGTCTTTTAAAAGACCGTATCATATCCACCTCCATCACCGTCACCAGCAGCCCATTCCACACACTCACCGCTCTCTGCGTATTTTAAAAAAAACTTACCCCTGACATCTCCCCTGTACCTACTTCCAAGCACCTTAAAACTGTGCTCTCTCATGTTAGCTATTTCAGCCCTGGGAAAAAGCCTCTGGCTATCCACACGATCAATTTGTAGACTATTGGGATCTCTTATGGAGAAGGTATGAACTGCACAAAAGTGAAAGATTATACCTGAACTCAAGAAGGACCAATATCCTTGAGGGCAGGTTTACTGGAGCAGTAAGGGAGGATTTAAACTAGTTTGGCTGGTGGATGGGAACCTGGGTGATAAATCATAGATGAGGCAGTTTGTGTACAGGTAGGTGCAATGTGGGGAAGGATAGGCATACATTCAAGATGTAGGATTGGATCAAAAGTGTTTACGATAAGTATCAGGAACAAAGGTGATGAATTTAGAGCATGGAGCTATGATGTTGTGGCTATTACAGGCTGTGAATGATTTCTGGATATTCCAGGGTTTGTATGTTTCAAAAGGGACATGTTTGAAGGTAGAAGAGGTGGGGATGTGATATTGCTAATCAGGGATAGTATCAAAGCTGCAGAAAGGAAAGACGTCATGAAGAAATGCTCTATTGAGTCAGTGTGGGTAGAAGTCAGAAACAATGAGGGAGCAATACTGAGAGTATTTTATAGTTTCCCCTCCACCCACCTCCACACACTAATAACAATAGAAAGGATCAAAAAGAAATTTTGGAAAGGTCCAAAAATAACAGGGTTGGTCTCATGGACAAATTCCCTAGTATTGACACCTCCTGAGTGCAAAGGGTTTAGAAGAGACAGTATTTGTTAGATGTGTCCAGGAAGGAACCCTGACACAACATGTGAACAGGACAAGAAGAAAGCCATACTGAACCTAATACTAGACAATGATATTGTCAGATGAAAGATCCCTTGGTGGGTTAGTATTTAAGAGGAGCTCAGAGGAGGTGGCGGAGGTCCGTAGTAAATGCTTTGCTTCTGTATTCAACAGTGAGAAAATGAGATCAGTGTAGAACAGGCTAATGTGCTGCAACATGTTGAGGTTAAGTAAGAGGCAGAATGGAAAAAGCATTAAGTCCCCAGGGCTGGATGGGATATACCTTGGATTACTTTGGGAAGTGAGGGAAGAGATTGCTGCATCTTTGACGATGATCCTCACTGGCTACAGGAGCAGTACCAGAAGATTGGAGGATGTCAAATGGTATTTGAGAAAGGTACTAAGGATAATCCTGGGAAATATAGATCAGTGAGTCTTACATCAGCAGGTACACACTATTGGAGAGGATTCATTAGGAACAAGATTTATGAGCATTTGGAGAAGTGTAGGGAAAGTGGCAGGTGGAGCTCAATCCAGAAAAGTGTGAAGTAATAGACTATGGAAGTTCAAAATTGAAGCCAGATTATAGGTTTAATGGTAGGTTTCTAGGCTGTGGAGGAACAGGGGGATCTTGGGGTTCAAATCCATCAATGCCAAGTAGTTGCTGCACAAGTTAATATGGTGATTAAGATATATAGTGCATTGGCTTCTGACATAATTCCCTTTATTTCCTATCCCCCAGCCTCCTACCTTCCCTCCTCACTTGGAGTCAGCTATCACCTGCTGGATGCTGCTTATCCCTCTCCCTCTACCCTTTTGTTCTGACTTCTAACCCCTTTCTTTCTAGTCCTGGTCACAGCCTAAAATGTTAAATGTTCATTTTCCCCCATAGATGCTGTCTTACTTGTTGGGTTCCTCCGTCATTTGTAATGATCCAGATTTCTAGCATCTGAGTTTTCTGTTGTGCCTCTACTAAAACTGACTTTGTTTATTTTGTCTAGTTGTGTTTTGTGTAAACATTGTGAATAATTTATGATTAATTCAGGTTTCTCATCAATGCTGCTTATCAGATGCTATGTGCCTGTGATGTTTCTGCAGGCAAGCATTTCACACTGGACCTGTGCATACATGTACTCGAGTATATGATAAAAAACCCAAACTTCAACTTTCAACAAGCAGTAGGTTTTCACACAAACTCTATAGCACACTCCCCAGAACTTCACCTATATTGGCTCAGGATTTTCAGTTGAGTGGCAGACATTAAGGCAACATCCCAAATTCTTAATCTTCCCATAGCTCCTTTTATGAGGAAGACAGCATAAAAGGAAAAGTGAGGGCAGATAATATAGCAAAATTTAGTGGGAAGGTAGAGGATTGGGAAGCTTTAAAAACCAACAGAAGGCAACTAGAAATCCATAGGAAGAGAAGAGATGAAATATGAAGGTAAGGTCGCCAATAATATGAAAGAGGATACCCAAAATAGTTTCAGATATGTTAAGGGCAAAAGAAAAGTATGAGTAGATATTACATCACTGTAAATTGACACTAGTGAGGTAGTAATATGGGACAAGAAATGGTGGACAAATTTAATAAGTACCTTGCGTTTATCTTCACTGTGGAAGACACTAGCAGTATAGTAAGTGTGTCAGGGGGCAAAAGTGAATGTATTTGCTCTTAATAAGGAGAAAGTGCTTAGGAAGTTTAGAAGTCTGAAGGTAGAGAAGTCACCTGGACGATATGGAGTACACTGCAGGGTTCTGAAAGAGGTGGCTGAAGAGATTGTAGAGTCATTAGTAATGATCTTTCAAGAATCACTCGATTCTGGAATGGTTCTCAAAGTCTGGAAAATTGCAAATGTCATCCACTTCAAGAAGGGAGGGAGGCAGAAGGAAAATATATACCAGTTAGTCAGCTCCATCTTGCGCACTAGCCTACAAAGTTCCCAGGACATCTTTAGGATGTTGTGCCACAGAAAGGCAGTCTCAATTATTAAGGACCTCCATCACCCAAGGCATGCCCTTTTCTCACTGTTATCATCAGGTAGACACTCAGCAATTCAGGAACAGCTTCTTCCCCTCTGCCATCCGATTCCTAAGTGGACATTGAAACTTTGGACACCACCTCACTTCTTTTAATATACAATATTTCTGTTTTTTTCACATTTTTAAAGTCTATTATTTATTATTATTATTATTATTATTATTATTATTATTATTATTATTATTATTTTCTCTCTGCTAGATTGTTTTGCATTTACTGCTGCTGCTAAGTTAACAAATTTCACACCTCATGCCAGTGATAATAAACCTGATTCTGATTTGGATTCAGATTCAGTGGAAGATTTTGGAGTCCATTCTTAAAGATGATGTTTTGGGATACTTGAAGCGCCTGATAAAGTAGGCCAAAGTTGGCATGGTTTCCTTAAGAGAAAATTTTGTGTGACTAATTTCTTGGAATTTTTTGATGAAATAACAGGAAGAATAAAGAAAGGAGAGTCAGTGGATGCTGATTACTGTTTACTTGGATTTCAGAAGGCCTTTGACAAGGTGCCACACATGAGGTTGCTCATTAAGATAAGGCCTCATGGTATTACAGGAAATATACTAACATGGGTGTACTGGTAGGGTGCAAAAAGAGGGAATAATGGAAGTCTGGTTCTGGTTAGCTGGTGGCTAGTGGTGTTCCATCAGCGTATTGAGACTGCTTCTTTTCATGTTATAGTTGAATGATTTGGATGATGGAATTGATGGCTTTGTGGCCATGTTTGCAGATGATGTGAAGATAGATGGAGGGGCAGGTAGTGTTGAGGAAGCAGGGAGTCTGCAGAAGGACTTAGACAGTTTTGGAGATTGAGTAAATAAGTGGCAGATGGGATGTAGTGTAGGGAAGTGTATGGTCATGCACTTTGGTAGCAGGAATAAAGGCACAGGCTATTTTCTAAACAGGGAAACATTTTCGAAAATCAAATGTGCAAAGCCGGAGTCCTTGTGCAGGATTCCCTACTATTTAACTTGTAGGTTCAATTGGTAGTGAGGAAAGCAAATGCAATATTAGCGTTCATTTTGAGAGGACTAGAATATAAAAGCAAGGATGTGCTGCTGAGGCTTTATAAGTTATTGGTGAGATTGCACTTGGAGTATTGTGAGAAGTTTTGGGTCTCTTACCTAAGAAAGATGTACTGCCATTGTAAAGGATCCAGGGGAAGAATCACTAGAATGATTCTGGGAGTGAAATAATGACCAGTTTCTCATTGAAACCTATTGAATATTGAAAGGCTTAGACAGAGAGAATGTGGAAAGATTGTTTCCTATAGTGGGTGAGTCTAGAACCAGAGTTCATAGCCTCAAAAAAATGAGGTGTCTATTTAGAACAGAGATGAGGAGAAATTTCTTTAGCTAGAGGATGGTGAATCTGTGGAATTCATTGACGAGGCCAGGTCATTGAGTATATTGAAAGCAGAGTTTGATAAGTTCTTGGTTGGTCAGGGCATTGAAGATTACGGGAGAAAGCAGAAAGCATTGAGAGGGATAATTAATCAGCCATGACTGAATGGCGGAGAAGAGTAGATGTGCTGAGTGGCCTAATTCTGATCCAATGGGTTTTATGGCCTTATGCTCCAGAGAAAATAATTCAAATTTATCCAACCTTTCTTTACAACTCAGCCCTTTTTCACACTTGTCTTTGTAAATGGCCTGAATCATGGGAAGTTCACTCTTACAGACATGCTGGGCTGTCTGCAAGACTCTCTGCAGAGTCCTACAATTAATGGAGGTACAGTTCCCATACCAGGTAGTGATACAGCCAGCCAGCTCTCAATTGTGCCCCTGTAGAAAGTTCTCAGGATTTGGGGACCCATACCAAACTTCCTCAACTGTCTGAGGTGAAAGAGACACTGCTGTGCTTTTTCACCACACAGCTGGTGTGTACAGACCACGTGAGGTCCTCAGTAATATGGATGCCGAGGAACTTGAAGCTGTTTACCCTCTCAACCCCAGATCAATTGGTGTCAATAGGGGTTAGCCTGTCTCCATTCCTCCTGTAATCCACAACCAACTCCTTTGTTTTTGCGACATTGAGGGAGAGATTGTTTTCTTGACACCACTGTGTCAGAGAGATGACTTCTTTCCTGTAGGCCACCTCATTATTGTTTGAGATTAGGCCAATCAGCGTAGTGTAATATAATTACACTCAATGCTCCAAGCATTGTTTTATATGGCTACAGCATAAAATATTGATTCTTATAGTCAATACGCCTTGGTTGTTAGACATTTGAAAGGGGAAGGACAAACAACCAGAAGTCATGTTTCTCATTCTTGGTATCGACACAGATCAAATAAGGGATGAAGTTCTACAATTAGAATTCTAAATACTAGAGTGGCAGATTGTAAAACAAGAGATCTAAGTTTGTAATCACTGTATTTCTTCAAAGGCTAAATGCTGTGAATTATAGCAAAGGAGGATGGATCAGCTGGATATAGATAACAGAACATAAGACACTAAAACTCAGGAACAGGCACTTTGACCCACAATGCTGAGCCAAAGTAATTAAATTTGTAATCAAGTGGCCAACTAAAGTAATCTCTTCTGCCTACACAATGTCTATATTGTCACAATGTCCAGTTCCCACACATTCATGAGCCTATCTCCTTTGAACTCGCCCTCTTTCACCTTCAATACATACACTCTGGTATCAGACATTTCAACACTGGGGAAAAAGATACCATTTGTCTACTCCATCTATACCTCTCATAATATTATAAACCTGTATTGGATATCCAAAGCCTTGACATCCTTCCTATAACAGGGAAACTAGAAATATATGCAATACTCCATATGCAGCCTAACTAGAGTTTTAAAAATCTGCAACATGACTTAACATTTAAATTTAATGCCTCAACTAATTAAGGCAAGTATGCTGTATGCCTTCTTAACCACCCTATCAACCTGTATAGACACTTTCAAGGGCTCTGAACTTGGACCCCAAGGTCTCTCTGCTCATCAACATTGTCAGCTTTTGGCTGGGTTAAATTCCATCCACCATTTCTGTCTATATCTGCAACTGATCTATATCCTCCTGTATTATGTGCTATCCACAACACCACCAATCTTCATATCATCTACGGGTTTTGTCTACCAGCAGAGGTCCCAGTCAAGATCCCGATGGAACACCACTAATCACAAAACTCCAGCTAGACTAAGTTCCTTCAACTACTTCGGCTGAAGTTGTGGTGTAGGAGGGATGGATTTAAAATTCTGGATCACTGGGTAGATTTCTAGGGAATGTGGGATCTGCTTGTTTTGTCGAGAAGAGTTTAAACCTAGTTGGCAGGGAAATAGAACACGGGGTGAGAGTTTGTCACAGCCAGCACACATGACAGAAATAGGCTTCTCAAGGTGCAGGGAGGGATTGTAAAAATCAACTAGACCTGTATTAAGATAAAGAATCAGACAAATAAAATAATGGGTGTGAGTTTCACATGGGATAATGCTGTATCAATTGCATGGTTGATAGACAGGCAGGGTAAAAGATTTTTAACCCTATAACAATTACAGCACAGAAACAGGCCATCTCGGCCCTTCTAGTCTGTGCCGAACGTTTACTCTCACCTAGTCCCACCAACCTGCACTCAGCCCATAACCCTCCATTCCTTTCCTGTTCATATACCTAACCAATTTTACTTTAAATGACAATATTTAACCTGCTTCTACCACTTCTACTAGAAGCTCGTTCCACACAGCTACCACTCTCTGAGTAAAGAAGTTCCCCCTCATGTTACCCTTAAACTTTTTCCCCTTAACTCTCAACTCATGTCCTCTTGTTTGAATCTCCTCTACTCTCAATGGAAAAAGCCTATCCATGTCAACTCTATCTATCCCCCTCATTATTTTAAATATCTCTCTCAAGTCCCCCCGCCCAACCTTCCACACTCCAAAGAAAAAAGACCTAACTTGTTCAAACTTTCTCTGTAACTTAGGTGCTGAAACCCAGGTAACATTCTAGTAAATCTTCTCTGTACTCTCTCTATTTTGTTGACATCCTTCCTATAATTCAATGGCCAGAACTGTACACACTACTCCAAATTTGGCCTCACCAATGCCTTGTACAATTTTAACTATACATCCCCACTCCTATATTCAATGCTCTGATTTATAAAGGCCAGCATACCAAAAGATTTCTTCACCACCCTATCCACATGAGATTCTACCTTCAGGGAACTATGCACCATTATTCCTAGATTACTCTGTTCTACTGCATTCCTCAGTGCCCTACCATTTACCATGTATGTCCTATTTTGATCAAAATATAGCACTTCACACTAATCAGCATTAAACTCTATCTGCCATCTTTCAGCCCACTCTTCTAACTGGCCTAAATCTCTCTGCAAGCTTTGAAAACCTACTTCATTATCCACAATGCCAGCTATCTTAGTATCATCTGCATACTTACTAATGCAATTTGCAACCCCATCATCCAGATCATTAACGTAAATGACAAACAACATTGGACCCACTACAGATCCTTGAGGCACACCACTAGTCACCGGCCTTTTAGTCAGGACAAAGGACACTGCAATATTGATTAAAGAGCCCAGGACAATAGTAAGGGAGAACATTGGGGAAGAGCCCTCCTTCTAAATAGGTGAAACTTAGAAATAAAAATCACTTTGCTGGGATGTAATGCAGGCTCCAAATAGTCAGCTAGTGCCTGAGCAGAGAGGTAAAGGAAGAATAGGGTTTACTATGAATACTAGGAATACTATGGGATTTCAACTTTCCTAATACTAACTGATATCATATTGTGAAAGGCTTAGAGGAGAGGGGATTTTTGAGTGTGTCCAGGTAAGCTTTTACGCTGTCCATAACATGTCCAATCTTCATTGAGGAGGCCCTTCAGAACTTTAAAAAGTGTAGGGAGTGTTACTTATTAAAGAAATTAAGAGGCTAAGAGGGTGAATGAAATACCTCTGACAGACAAGATTAAGAAAAATCCCAAAGGATTTTATGTATAATTTAAGTGCACAGAGATAACAAGGGAAGATGTAGGAGTCAATAGGGGCCAAAAAGTCTATCTGTACATGGAGTCAAAGATGTAGATGAGGCTTTAAATGACCAGTTCTCATCCATTGGAGGATACTCAATAAAGAACTTAAGAGGAAATGAATATTGTGTGAGAATTCAAGGAGGGTGGGGCTGTGGAGTTTTGGGGAGTTCAAACAAGTGCAAAGTTGCATAAATGCCAAGGGCCAGATGAGGTGTATCCCAAGCCACCATGGGAGGCATTGCCAGGGCCTTAACAAAATTACTGCATTTTCGGTGGCAACCCAAGGAAGATCAGAAAACACATGATCAGGAAATAATTCACGAGGGGCTACAGGAGCAAGGCAGGTAATTACTGGTTTATGAGTTAGTTATTGTTGGAAATTACCGGAAAAAAATCAGAAGAACAAGATTAATCTGCACTTGGTGAAGCAGGACTAGTCACTATGACCAGAGTGGTCACCACAATCAGAGTGAGCCATCATAGTCTGGTTAAGGATAGATGCTGCCTGACTAATGAGATTGAATTTCTTGAGGGGGATTCTAAGTTCATTGATGAGGGTAGTGGAGTTGATGTAACTTGAAGGTCCAATATAGGAAACTGAAGTTTAGGAATCCATGTGATTGATGGGAATTTGTTAAATCTGATCTGAAATTGGCTGGGAGCTTGTTGGAAAACTGAATGGTCACCACACTAAAGGAAGATATGATTGTACCAGAAAATATGCAGAGAAGATTAACCAGGATTTTACCTGGGATGGAGAGTTTCAGACTGAGGAAAGACAGAAGAGGTTGGTATGTTTTTCTTGGCGTAAAGAAAAACAGGAACCACTCAGGGCTGTGTCCTAATGCTTCACTCTCTGTATACCCATGACTGTGTCGCCATCCAGTCCAATCTGCTAATTAAATTTCTTGATGATACTGCACTGATTGGCCTAATCTCAAATAATAATCAGGCAGCCTACAGGGAAGTCATCACCCTGACACAGTGGTGTTAAGAAAATAACCTCTCCCTCAATGTCACAAAAACAAAGGAGCTGGTTGTGGACTACAGAAGGAATGGAGACAGGCTAACCCCTATTGACACCAATCAATCTGGGGTTGAGAGAGTGAACAGCTTTAATTTCCTCAGCATACACATCACTGAGGATTTCACATAGTCTGTACATACTAGCTATATGGTTTAATAAAAAACGCACCTCTTTCACCTCAGATTGAAGAAGATTGACGTGAGTCCCCATATCCTAAGAACTTTCTTCAGGGTCACAATTGAGAGCATCCTGACTGACTGCATCACGGTCTGGTATGAGAACTGTACTTTCCTCAATTGCAGGTCTCTGCAGAGAGTGGTGCAGACAACCTAGTTCATCCTTAGATGTGAACTTCCCACTATTCAGGACATTTACAGAGACAGGTGCGTAAAATAGGCTCAAAGGACCATTGGGGACCCAACTACAAACTGTTCCAGCTGCTACCATCTGGGAATGGTACCACAGCATTAAAGCCAGGACCAACAGGCTCTGGGATAGCTTCTTCCACCAGGCCATTAGACTGGTTCATTCACGCTATTACAATTGTATTTCTATGCTATATTGACTCTCCTGTTGTACATACTATTTATTACAAATTGCTATACATTGTACATTGCACATTCAGACAGAGATGTAACGTAAAGAATTTTACTCCATGTATGTTAAGGATGTAGGAAATAAAGTCAATTCAATCCAACCCAAGGGGTTTTTAAAGAGCAAACACGAGGAAATCTGCAGATGCTGGAAATTCAAACAACACACACAAAATGCTGGTGGAACACAGCAGGCCAGGCAGCATCTATAAGGAGAAGCACTGTCGATGTTTCAGGCCGAGACCCTTCGTCAGGACTAACTGAAAGGAAAGATAGTAAGAGATTTGAAAGTAGTGGGGGGGAGGGGGAAATGCAAAATGATAGGAGAAGACCGGAGAGGGTGGGATGAAGCTAAGAGCTGGAAAGGTGATTAGCGAAAGTGATACAGAGCTGGAGAAGGGAAAGGATCATGGGACAGGAGGCCTCGGGAGAAAGAAAGGGGGAGGGGGGAGAACCAGAGGGAGATGGAGAACAGGCAGAGTAACGGGCAGAGAGAAAAAAAATATGTCAGGGATGGGGTAAGAAGGGGAGGAGGGGCATTAACGGAAGTTAGAGAAATCAATGTTCATGCCATCAGGTTGGAGGCTACCCAGCCGGTATATAAGGTGTTGTTCTTCCAACCTGAATGTGGATTCATCTTGACAGTAGAGGAGGCTATGGATAGACATATCAGAATGGGAATGGGATGTGGAATTAAAATGTGTGGCCACTGGGAGATCCTGCTTTCTCTGGCGGACCGAACATAGGTATTCAGCAAAATGGTCTCCCAGTCTGCGTCGGGTCTCACCAACATATAAAAGGCTACACCAGGAGCACCAGACGCAGTATGCCACATCAGCCAACTCACAGGTGAAGTGTTGCCTCACCTGGAAGGACTGTCTGGGGCCCTGAATGGTAGTGAGGGAGGAAGTGTAAGGGCAGGTGTAGCACTTTCCCTCACTTGGCCTTTTTGCCAGGATTGGAGGACCTGAGTTATAAGGAAGGATTGAATAGATTTGAACTTTATTCTCTGGAATGTAAAAGATTGTGGGGAGATTTGATAGAGGTATACAAAATTATGAAGGGCATAGAGTAAATGCAAGTAATCTTTTTCCACTGAGGTTGGTTAAGACCCAACTACAGGTCATGGGTTAAGATGAAATGTTTAAGGGAAACATGAGGGGACACTTTTTCAGTCAGAGGGTCGAGAGAGTGTAGAACAAACTGCCATCACAAATGGTCCATACAAGGTCAATTTTAATAAGAGAAGCTTGGTCAGGTATGTGGTTGGGAGAGGTATGGAGGGCTATGGTCTGGAGGTAGTTTGATGGGTCTAAGTAGTTGAAATAGTTCAGCAAAGACTAGATGAAGGGCCTGTTTTTGTGCTGTATTTTGCAATGACTATGACTGTAATTAGAGGACAGAGGCTTAGGGTGAGAGTAGGGAAATTTATAGAGGACCTGAGGATGATGGTTATCTGAAGCAAGCTGCCAGAAGAGGAAGATTTAACTGCATGCTCAAAAGGCATTTGGACAGGCTCTTAGTTGGGTAGGAAAAGTGTGAGTGAATGAAGATAGTCATCTCAGTCAGCATGAATGAGTTGGGCCAAAGGGGCTGTTTCTATGCCATATGATTCTGTGATACAATGAAACCACACAGTAGCCAGTGACTTATTAACTCAGGTACTGGTGGAGGAGCAATGGTCAAACAGGTTATAGGGAAACTTGAAAACAGATACATCCCACTGATGATTCTGAGCCCCACAATAAATCAGACTTTTTTTTTAAACAAGGAACAAAATACTTACAAGCCTCTGATCAGATTTTAAAATGTTTTAGCATTTAATCACGAGGGCAGAATAGCTTACTTCAAGAGACCAGTATCGTAAATGGAAATGAAACAAATAGTTGTTCATAACATAGCCTTAACAGCAAAGGATTTCCTCTGATGTGTAGCAGCATACCATAGCTCTGTCCAGAACAAAGGACAAGTCACAGTCACACTTTGGGGAAAAAAAGTCTTGTCTTGAAAAAGATTTTGAGATCCGGGAACAGGTTCTATCTATTGGGTTTCCTTCCTTTGGAAGATCATTATCTTCACAAAAGTCAGATGTTCAACCATCCACCATCTTATCTTCCCCTTCTCCCCTCCCAAAAATGCCAGTTTCTATACAGGTTGTTGGCCATTCTATTAGCTACATTTTCTTGTTTCCACATTGTTCTCTGTTTTTTGCGTCTTGTTCAAAATGCATGTACAAATCAACAGCATTCCTTTAAATAAGGACAGGTTGATTACATTAAAAGAGTTGCAACAAATCCATAAAACGTTTTTGTTCCCCAAAACTGTCATACAATATACAAAAATAGATCTTCTTCCTTTGGTTTCTTTCCTTTATTAATAATAATGATGCAAAAATAATGCTCTGGGACAGTTCAGGGCCCACGATGTGCTCTAACTGGAGTTTGAAGATCGTATTCGTTTAGTTCTTTTATTAACTGTAGTGAATTTAAAAGGAGCCTGGGTCTCTCCCTGGGTCTTGGGGTATCTCTTCATGAAGTGCACCTCTTGCTGGTTTTGCTGGGTTTTGGGCCCTTTCCTGGGTCTCCCTTTTTTGGTGAAGCCTACGTACCAGCCTGAGTACTTCGCAGACATCAGAGCTGTGTAGTTGTTTTCCAGCACAATCTCAATGAAGACACACTCCTTGCTTCTCCCGCTGAGCTGCAAGAAAAGGAGAATTAGAAGGAAAATATTAATTGTTTATTCTTTGGTATTTCACACTCCTCACAGATACTGTGTAGCCCCAAGGCCAAGTCCATCCTTCTCGACACTGGAGACAGGTAGAACGTCAGCATGTAGTAACACTTAGGACTTGTTTATGCACAGGACTGATGCGGCCATATATAAATGCAACTATCAGGGTAAGGGTTATGTTGTGTACACAACCTGATGCTCTGTCCTGGATTCATCAATGAGTCAGTTCAGCAAGTTCTGAGCTGATGCTAGCTTGTCTTATATGGTACCTCCCAGGTGCCAGGGTCAGGGATGTCTCAGATCGTGTCCACAACCTTTTGGAGAGGGAGGGAGAGATATTCATACCAATGACAAAGGAAGGAAAAGCAAAGGAGGTCCTGAAAAGAGAATTTAGAGAGCTAGGTAGAAAGCTGAGAAGCCGGACCTCTTGGGTAGTAATTTCTGGATTGCTGCCTGTGCCATGCTCCAGTGAGTGTAGAAGCAGGATGACTTGGCAGATAAATGCATTGCTGAGAAGCTGGTACAGAGGGCAGGACTTCAAGTTCTTGGATCATTGTATTGCTTCTGGGGGAGGTATGACCTGTTCATAAATGACGGGTCACACCTGAATCCGAGGGGGACCAATATTCTTGTGCACAGGTTTGTTAGAGCTGTTAGAGAGGGGTTGAAGTAATTTGGCTGAGGGGTGGGAATCAGAGTGAAGGACTCAGGATAGGACAGATGGTAAAAAAAGTAAAGATAGTGTGCAGTCAAACTGTCAGGAAGGGCAGGCAGGTGATGGGACTTACTTACATCTAAGAGGCTGAGTATCAAAACACTAGGGATGCAGAATCAGAAAAGATAGCAAATACAGTACTTAAAGTGTTGTATTAAATGTGCATAGTATAAGAAATAAGGTGAATGATCTTGTTACACTATTACAGATTGTCAGGTATGATGTTGTGGCCATCACTGAATCATGGCGGAAGGATGGCTGACGTCCAAAGTTACGCGTTATATCGGAGGGATAGGAAGGTAGGCAGAAGGGGTGGTGTAGCCCTACTGGTAAAGAATGGCATCAAATCAATAGAAAGATGTGACATAGGATCGGAAGATATTGAATCCTTGTGGGTTGAGTTAAGAAACTGCAAGGATAAAAGGACGTTGATGACAGTTATACACAGGCCTCCCAGATGTGGCTGGGAGTTGGCCACAGATTACAACAGGAAATAGAAAAGGCAAGTTAAAAGGGCAATGTTGCGATAGACAATGGAGATTTTAGCATGCAGGTTGATAGGGAATATCAGGTTGATAATGGATCTCAAGAGTGAGTTAGTAGAATGCCTAAGAGAAGGCTTCTCAGAGCAGTTTGTCATTCAGCCTACTAGGGGATCAGCTATACTGAATTGGGTGTTATGTAATGAACAAGAGGCAATCAGAGAGCTTAAGATAAAGGATCTATTAGGAACTAGTGATCGCAATATGATTGTATTCAACCTGAAATTTTATAAGAAGAAAGTAAGGTCTGATGTAGCAATATTTCAGTGGAGTAAAGGAAATTACAGGGGTATGAGAGAGGAATTGACCAAAGCAAATTGGAAAGAGCTTAAGGTAAAAGAGCAGCAATTGCATGCATTTCTGGGAAAAATGAGGAAGGTTCAGGACATGTGTATTCTAAAACTGAAGAAATACTCAAATGGTACCACTCTACAACAACAATATAAACAGCACCACGCTACTCCCCAGTACATTGTCAAACACCACTCTCTTCCCAGTAGAGTGTCAAACACCAGCACACTACAATCCAGTACACTGTCAAACACCACCAATCTTTTCCCAGTACACGTTCAAACACCACCACATTCATCCCAGTACACTGTCAAATACCACCACTCTACTCCCCAGTATACTGTTAAACAGCACCACTCTCATCACAGTACACCGTAAAAAAGCACCACTCTACTCCCCAGTACACTGTCAAACATCATAATGCTACAACACAGTACACTGGCACACACCAGCAGACTACAACCAAGTACACTGTCAAACATCATCACTCTCATCCCCAATACAATATCCAACACTATTCTACACCCCAGTACACTGTCAAAAAACACCACTCTCATCCCCAATAAAATATCCAACAACACATATTCTACACCCCAGTACACTGTCAAACATCATCACTCTCATCCCCAATACAATATCCAACACTATTCTACACCCCAGTACACTGTCAAAAAACACCACTCTATTTGCAGTACACAGTCAAACATCACCACTTTCATCCCCAACACAATGTCGAATTCCAACAGTCTCTTCCCAGTGCACTGCCAAACATCACCACATTCTTCCCAGTACACTTTCAAACATCACCCACTCTCACCCCCAGAACAATGCCAAACACTACCACTCTGATCCCTGACACAGCATCCAACAACAACATTCAACACCTCAGTACACTGTCAAACACCATCATGCTACAACACAGTACAATGGCAAACACCAGCAGACTACAACCAAGTACACTGTCAAACATCATCACTCTCACCGCAATACAATATCCAACAACACTATTATACACCCCAGTACACTGTCAAATACCTCCACTGTCTTCCCCACTACATTGTGAAACTGCAGCACGCTCATCCAAGTACACTTCAAATACCAGGACTCTCATACCCAGTAGACTGTCAACCACCACCTCTCTCTTACCATTACACTATCAAACATCACCACTCTCATCCCCAGTACAATGTCGAATTCCAACAGTCTCTTCCCAGTGCACTGCCAAATATCACCACATTCTTCCCAGTACACTGTCAAATATCACCACTCTCATCCCCAGAACAATGCCAAACACTACCACTCTGATCCCCGACACAGCGTCCAACAACAACATTCAACACCTCAGTACACTGTCAAACATCATCACGCTCCGACATAGTACAGTGGCAAACACCAGAAGATTACAACCAAATACACTGCCAAACATCACCACTCTCATCACCAATAAAATAGCCAACAACACATATTCTACACCCAATTACACTGTCAAACAACACCACTCTATTCCCAGTACGCTGTCAAACATCACCCTTCTCATCCCCAGTACAATGCCAAACACTACCACTCTCATGCCCAACACTGTATCGAACAACACTACAACTCAGTACACTGTCAAACACCACCTCTTTTCCCCAGTATACGGTCAAACACAAGCACTATTTCCCAACCACTGTCAAACACAACTACAATCTTCCTAGTACACTGTCAAACACCAACACTCACTTCCCAGTACACAGTCAAACACTATACAGTATAGTGTTCAAACTTCAACCCCAATGCAGTATCCGACAACCAATTCTACACACCAGTACACTGTCAAACACCATCACTCTTTCCCACTATACCATCAAACACCCACATTCTCTTTCCAATACATGGTCAAACACTAGGATTCTCATCCCAGTATATTGTCAAAAACCAGCACTCTCATTACAGCACACTGTCAAACATCAACAGTCTCATCCCCAGTATACTGAAAAACACTACCACTCTCAACCCTAGTACACAGTCAAACACACCACACTCATCCCTAATACAGTACACAACACCATTCAGAACCCCATTACACTGGCAAACACCAGTACACTACAAACCAGTACACTGTCAGACTTCTCCACTCTCATCCGACATACAATATTCAACAACACCAGTCTACACCCCAGTACACTGTTAAACACCACCACACTCATCCCCAGTACAATATCAAATGCCACCACTCTATTACCCAATACATGGTCAAACACCAACACTCACTTCCCAGTACACAGTCAAACACTATTACCCTCAACCCCAAAACAGTATCCGACAACCAATTCTACACACCAGTACACTGTCAAACACCATCGCTCTTTCCCAGTATACCATCAAACACCAGCATTCTCTCCAATATATGGACAAACACCAGCACTCTCATCCCCAGTATACTGTCAAATACCTCCACTATCTTCCCAGTACATTGTGAAACTGTAGCACTCTCATCCAAGTACAGTTCAAACGCCAGGACTCTCATCCCCAATACGGTATCCAATAACACTATTCTACAACCCAGTAGCCAGTTAAACAACACCGCTCTCTTACCATTACACAGTCAAGCACCACCATTCTCTTCACAGTAGACTGTCAAACCACCACTCTCACCCTCAGTACAATGCCAAACACTACCACTCTGATCCCCAAAACAGCATCAAACAACAACATTCAACACCCCAGTACACTGTGAAACACCATCATGCTACAACATAGTTAAGTGGCAAACACCAGAAGATTACAACCAAATACACTGCCAAACATCACCACTCTCATCACCAATAAAATAGCCAACACATATTCTACACCCAATTACACTGTCAAACAGCACCACTCTATTCCCAGTTCGCTGTCAAACATCACCACATTCTTCCCAGTACACTGTCAATCATCACTACTCTCATCCCCAGAATACTGTCAAATAGCTCCAGTATATTGTGAAACTGCAAAACTCTCATACAAGTACACTCATACCCAATACGATATCCAATAACACTATTCTACAAACCAGTAGACTGTCAAACACCACCGCTCTCTTGCCAGTACACTCATCCCAGTACATTGTCAAACACCAGCACTCTCATTACAGCACACTGTCAATCATCAACTGTCTCATCCCCAGTATACTGACAAAAACCACCACTCTCAATACTAATACACTGTCAAACACCAGGACTCTCAGCCCAAATACGGTATCCAATACCATTCTACAACCCAGTAGACTGTCAAACACCACCTCGCTCTTTCCACTACACTGACAAACATCACCACTCTCATCCCCATACAATATCCAACAACTATACTCTGCTCCCCAGTACACTGTCAAATACCACCACCCTATTCCCAGTACATTGTTAAACAACACCACACTCATCCCCAGTACAATGCTAAATGCCACCACTCTATTACCCAATACATGGTCAAACACCAACACTCACTTCCCAGTACACAGTCAAACACTATTACCCTCAACCCCAAAACAGTATCCGACAACCAATTCTACACACCAGTACACTGTCAAACACCATCGCTCTTTTCCAGTATACCATCAAACACCAGCATTCTCTTTCCAATATATGGACAAACACCAGCACTCTACACCCCAGTACACTGTCAAATACCAACACTCTATTCCCAGTACACTGTTAAACACCACCACACTCATCCCCAGTACAATGCCAAATACCTCCACTATCTTCCCATGACATTGTGAAACTGCAGCACTCTCATCCAAGTACACTGTCAAACACCAGGACTCTCATCCCCAATACGTTATCCAATAACACTATCCTACAACCCAGTAGACTGTCAAACACCAGGACTCTCATCCCCAATACAGTATCCAAGAACAATATTCTACAAGCCAGTAGACTGTCAAACACCACCTCTCTCTTACCACTACACTGTCAAACACTACCCCTCTCTTCCCAGTACGCTGTCAAACATCACCACTCTCATCCCCAGAACAATGCCAAACACTACCACTCTGGTCCCCGACACAGCATCCGACAACAACATTCAACACCCCAATACAGTGTCAAACATCATCACGCTACAACACAGTACAGTGGCAAACACCAGCAGACTACAACCAAGTACACAGTCAAACATCATCACTCTCACCGCAATACCATATCCAACAACGCATATTCAACACCCCATTACACTGTCAAACAACACCACTCTATTCCCAGTACACTGACAATCATCACTACTCTCATCCCCAGAATACTGTCAAATAACTCCACTATCTTCCCAGAATATTGTGAAAACTCCAGCACTCTCATGCAAGTACACTCATACCCAATACGGTATCCAATAACACTCTTCTACAACCCAGTAGACTGTCAAACACCACCTTTCTCTTGCCAGTACACTCATCCCAGTACATTGTCAACCAACACCACTCTATTCCCAGTACACTGTCAAATACCTCCACTCACTTCCCAGTACATTGTGAAACTGCAGCACTCTCATCCAAGTGCACTGTCAAATGCCAGGACTCTCACCCCCAATGCAGTATCCAACAACACTATTCTACAACCCAGTAGAATGTCAAATGCCAGGACTCTCACCCCCAATACAGTATCCAACAACACTATTCTACAACCCAGTAGACTGTCAAACACCAGCACTCTCTTCCCAGTACACTGTCAAACACCATCACACTACAACCAAGTACACTGTCAAACATCACCACTCTCACCCCCAGAACAATGCCAAACACTACCACTCTGATCCCCGACACAGCATCCAACAACAATATTCAACACCCCAGTACACTGTCAAACACCAGGACTCTCATCCCCAATACGGTATCCAATAACAGTATTCTACAATGCAGTAGACTGTCAAACACCACCTCTCTCTTGCCAGTACACTGTCAAACATCACCACTCTCTTCCCCAATACAATATCCAACAACACTACCCTACACCCCAGTACACTGTCAAGCACCAGGACTCTCATCCCCAATACGGTATCCAATAACAGTATTCTACAACCCAGTACACGGTCAAACACCACGTCTCTCTTGCCAGTACGCTGTCAAACACCACCATTCTCTTGCCAGTACATTGTCAAACATCAGCACTCTCATTACAGCACACTGTCAATCATCAACAGTCTCATCCCCAGTATACTGACAAACACCACCACTCTCAATACTAATACACTGTCAAAGACCAGGTCTCTCAGCCCAAATACGGTATCCAACAACACCATTCTACAACCCAGTAGACTGTCAAACACCACCTCTCACTACTACAATGTCCAACATCACCACTCTCAACTCTATACAATATCTAACAATTCTACTCTACATCCCAGTACACTGTCAAAAAACACCACTCTATTCCCAGTGCACTATCAAACACCACCACACCTTTCACGGTAAACTGTTAAACACCACCTATGTCATCCCCAGTACATTGTCAAATACAAACAGTCTCTTCTCATTACACTGCCAAACATCACCACATTCTTCCCAGTACACTGTCAAACTTCACTACTCTCATCCCCAGTACACTGTCAAATACTTCCACGATCTTTCCAGTACATTGTGAAACTGCAGCACTCTCATCCAAGTACACTGTCAAACACCAGGACATTAAGCCCAAATACGGTATCTAACAACACCATTCTACAACCCAGTAGAGTGTCAAACACCACCTTGCTCTTGCCAGTACACTGTCAAACACCACCACTCTCAGCCCAAATACAGTATCCAATAACATTATTCTACAACCCAGTAGACTGTCAACATCACTACACTAAGGAACAAAGAATAATACAGCGCAGTACAGGCAATTTGGCCCACAGAGATGTGCAGACCCTTGAGCACTGCCCTCCCCCACCCGATAACCATCCAACTGAAATTCCTCCATATACCTGTGTAGTTTTCTCTTAAACTTCACTAATGTAGCTTCCTCCACCACTGACTCAGGCAGTGCATTCCATGCACCAACCACTCTGAGTAAAAAACCTTCCTCTAATATCCCCCTTGAACTTTCCTCCCATTACCATAAAGCTATGTCCTAATGTATTGAACAGTTCTGCCCTGGAGAAGAAGCACTGCCGTCCACACAATCTGTTGCTCTTAAAATTTTGTATACCTCTACTTTGTCTCCATCCTTCCTCCTTCTCTCCAGAGAGTAAAGCCCTAGCTAATTTAATCTCTGATCATAAAGCATACCCTTTAAACCAGGCAGCATCCTGCCCGGAACACTGCCATACGCAGAACCAGAGAATATTACTGCACAGAAACAGTCCTTTTGGCTCTTTTTGGCTATGCCAAAACACTTTTCTACCTAGTCCTACTGACCAGCACCTGGACAATAGCCCTCCATACTGCCCAGAACACTATCAAACGTCACCACTATACTGCCTAGAACACTGTCAAATATTATGATACTTCTGCCTAGAACACTGTCAAATATTATGATACTTCTGCCCAGAACACCGTCAAATGTCACCACACAAATACCCAGAACACTGTGAAAAATCACCACACTAATACCCAGAACACTATCAAACATCACCACACTAATACCCAGAACACTGTCAAACATAACTACACTAAGAAACAGAACACTATCAAACATCACTACACTAATACCCAGAACAGTATCAAACATACCTACACTAATACCCAGAACACTGTCAAACATCACCACACTAAGAACCAGAACACTGTCAAACATAACTACACTTATAACCAGAACACTGTCAAACATAACAACACTTATAACCAGAACACTGTCAAACATCACCACCCTAATACCCAGAACAATATCAAACATCACCACACTACTTCCCAGAACATTATTAAAAATCACCACACTAATACACAGAACACTATCAAACATCACCACACTAAAACCCAGAACAGTCACACATAACTACACTAATACCCAGAACACTGTCAATCATCACCACACTACTGACAAGAAAACTGTCAACGTCACTACACTTCTCCCTAATGCCCATTCAAACATCAACAAACTAATACGCAGAACGCTGTCAAACATCACCACACTACTTCCCAGAACATTATTAAACATCACCACACTAATACCCAGAACACTGTCGAACATCACCACACTAATACCCAGAACACTGTCAAAATTCACCACACTATTACCCAGAACAATGTCAAAATTCACCACACTAATACCCAGAACACTGTCAAACATAACTTCGCTAATACCCAGAACACTGTCAAACATCACCACACAATTACCCAGAACACTATCAAACATCACCACACTAATACCCAGAACACTGTCAAACATCACCACACTAATACCCAGAACACTGTCAAACATCACCACACTAATACCCAGACCACTATCAAACATCACCACACTAATACCCAGAACACTATCAAACATCACCACACTAATACGCAGAACGCTGTCAAACATCACCACACTAATACCCAGAACACTATCAAACATCACCACACTACTTCCCGGAACATTATTAAACATCACCACACTAATACACAGAACACTATCAAACATAACTACGCTAATACCCAAAACAATGTCAAACATCACCACACTAATACACAGAACACTATCAAACATCGCCACACTAATATCCAGAACACTGTCAAACATCACCACACTAATACCCAGAACACTGTCAAACATCACCACACTAATACCCAGAACAGTATCAAACATCACCACACTAATACACAGAACACTATCAAACATCACCACACTAATACCCAGAACACTGTCAAACATCACCACACTAATACCCAGAACACTGTCAAACATCACCACACTAATACCCAGAACAGTATCAAACATCACCACACTAATACACACAATACTGTCAAACATCACCACTCTAATACCCAGAACAAGATCAAACATCACCACACTAATACCCAGAACACTGTCAAACATCACCACACTAATACCCAGAACACTATCGAACATCACCACACTAATACCCAGAACACGGTCAAACATAACCACACTATTACCCAGAACACTGTCAAAATTCACCACACTAATACCCAGAACACTGTCAAAATTCACCACACTAATACCCAGAACACTGTCAAACATAACTTCACTAATACCAAGAACACTGTCAAACATCACCACACAATTACCCAGAACACTGTCAAACATCACCACACTAATACCCAGAACACTGTCAAACATCACCACACTAATACCCAGAACACTATCAAACATCACCACACTACTTCCCGGAACATTATTAAACATCACCACACTAATACACAGAACACTATCAAACATCACCACACTAATACCCAGAACACTATCAAACATAACTACGCTAATACCCAAAACAATGTCAAACATCACCACACTAATACACAGAACACTATCAAACATCACCACACTAATACCCAGAACACTGTCAAACATCACCACACTAATACCCAGAACACTGTCAAACATCACCACACTAATACCCAGAACAGTATCAAACATCACCACACTAATACACACAATACTGTCAAACATCACCACTCTAATACCCTGTACAAAATCAAACATCACCACACTAATACCCAGAACACTGTCAAACATCACCACACTAATACCCAGAACACTATCGAAAATCACCACACTAATACCCAGAACACGGTCAAACATAACTACACTATTACCCAGAACACTGTCAAAATTCACCACACTAATACCCAGAACACTGTCAAAATTCACCACACTAATACCCAGAACACTGTCAAACATAACTTCACTAATACCCAGAACACTGTCAAACATCACCACACAATTACCCAGAACACTGTCAAACATCACCACATTAATACCCAGAACACTGTCAAACATCACCACACTAATACCCAGAACACTGTCAAACATAACTACACTACTGACAAGAAAACTGTCAACATCACTACACTTCTCCCGAATGCACATTTAAAAATCACCACACTAATACGCAGAACGCTGTCAAACATCACCACACTAATACCCAGAACACTATCAAACATCACCACACTACTTCCCGGAACATTATTAAACATCACCACACTAATACACAGAACACTGTCAAAATTCACCACACTAATACCCAGAACACTGTCAAACATAACTACACTACTGACAAGAAAACTGTCAACATCACTACACTTCTCCCGAATGCACATTTAAAAATCACCACACTAATACGCAGAACACTATCAAACATAACTACACTAATACCCAAAACACTGTCAAACATCACCTCACTAATACCCAGAACACTATCAAACATCACCACACTAATACCCAGAACACTGTCAAACATCACCACTCTAATACCCAGTACACTGTCAAACATCACCACACTAATACCCAGAACACTATCAAACATAACTACACTAATACCCAAAACACTGTCAAACATCACCTCACTAATACCCAGAACACTATCAAACATCACCACACTAATACCCAGAACACTGTCAAACATCACCACTCTAATACCCAGTACACTGTCAAACATCACCACACTAATACCCTGAACAGTATCAAACATCCCCACACTAATACACACAATACAGTCAAACATCACCACTCTAATACCCAGAACAAGATTAAACATCACCACACTAATACCCAGAACACTGTCAAACATCACCACACTAATACCCAGAACACTGTCAAACATCACCACACTAATACCCAGAACACGGTCAAACATAACTACACTATTACCCAGAACACTGTCAAAATTCACCACACTAATACCCAGAACACTGTCAAAATTCACCACACTAATACCCAGAACACTGTCAAACTTAACTTCACTAATACCCAGAACACTGTCAAACATCACCACACAATTACCCAGAACACTGTCAAACATCACCACACTAATACCGAGAACACTGTCAAACATAACTACACTACTGACAAGAAAACTGTCAACATCACTACACTTCTCCCGAATGCACATTTAAAAATCACCACACTAATACGCAGAACGCTGTCAAACATCACCACACTAATACCCAGAACACTATCAAACATAACTACGCTAATACCCAAAACAATGTCAAACATCACCACACTAATACCCAGAACACTGTCAAACATCACCTCACTAATACCCAGAACACTGTCAAACATCACCTCACTAATACCCAGAACACTATCAAACATCACCACACTAATACCCAGAACAGTATCAAACATCACCACACTAATACACACAATACTGTCAAACATCACCACTCTAATACCCAGAACAAGATCAAACATCATCACACTAATACCCAGAACACTGTCAAACATCACCACACTAATACCCAGAACACTATCGAACATCACCACACTAATACCCAGAACACGGTCAAACATAACTACACTATTACCCAGAACACTGTCAAAATTCACCACACTAATACCCAGAACACTGTCAAACATCACCACATAATTACCCAGAACACTAAGAAACATCACCACACTAATACCCAGAACACTGTCAAACATCACCACACTAATACCCAGAACACTATCGAACATCACCACACTAATACCCAGAACACGGTCAAACATAACTACACTATTACCCAGAACACTGTCAAAATTCACCACACTAATACCCAGAACACTGTCAAACATCACCACATAATTACCCAGAACACTAAGAAACATCACCACACTAATACCCAGAACACTGTCAAACATCACCACACTAATACCCAGAACACTGTCAAACATCACCACACTAATACCCAGAACACTGTCGAACATAACTACACTACTGACAAGAAAACTGTCAACATCACTACTCTTCTCCCGAATGCACATTTAAAAATCACCACACTAATACGCAGAACGCTGTCAAACATCACCACACTAATACCCAGAACACTATCAAACATCACCACACTACTTCCCAGAACATTATTAAACATCACCACACTAATACACAGAACACTATCAAACATAACTACACTAATCCCCAAAACACTGTCAAACATCACCTCACTAATACCCAGAACACTATCAAACATCACCTCACTAATACCCAGAACACTATCAAACATCACCTCACTAATACCCAGAACACTGTCAAACATCACCTCACTAATACCCAGAACACTATCAAACATCACCACACTAATACCCAGAACACTATCAAACATCACCACACTAATACCCAGAACACTGTCAATCATCACCACACTACTTCCCAGAACATTATTAAACATCACCACACTAATACACAGAACACTATCAAACATAACTACACTAATCCCCAAAACACTGTCAAACATCACCTCACTAATACCCAGAACACTATCAAACATCACCTCACTAATACCCAGAACACTATCAAACATCACCTCTCTAATACCCAGAACACTGTCAAACATCACCTCACTAATACCCAGAACACTGTCAATCATCACCACACTACTGACAAGGAAACTGTCAACATCACTACACTTCTCCCTAATGCCCATTCAAACATCACCAAACTAATACGCAGAACGCTGTCAAACATCACCACACTAATACCCAGAACACTATCAAACATAACTACGCTAATACCCAAAACAATGTCAAACATCACCACACTAATACCCAGAACACTATCAAACATAACTACGCTAATACCCAAAACAATGTCAAACATCACCACACTAATACCCAGAACACTGTCAAACATCACCTCACTAATACCCAGAACACTGTCAAACATCACCTCACTAATACCCAGAACACTATCAAACATCACCTCACTAATACGCAGAACGCTGTCAAACATCACCACACTAATACCCAGAACACTATCAAACATAACTACGCTAATACACAAAACAATGTCAAACATCACCACACTAATACCCAGAACACTATCAAACATAACTACGCTAATACCCAAAACAATGTCAAACATCACCACACTAATACCCAGAACACTGTCAAACATCACCTCACTAATACCCAGAACACTGTCAAACATCACCTCACTAATACCCAGAACACTATCAAACATCACCACACTAATACCCAGAACAGTATCAAACATCACCACACTAATACACACAATACTGTCAAACATCACCACTCTAATACCCAGAACAAGATCAAACATCATCACACTAATACCCAGAACACTGTCAAACCTCACCACACTAATACCCAGAACACTATCGAACATCACCACACTAATACCCAGAACACGGTCAAACATAACTACACTATTACCCAGAACACTGTCAAAATTCACCACACTAATACCCAGAACACTGTCAAACATCACCACATAATTACCCAGAACACTAAGAAACATCACCACACTAATACCCAGAACACTGTCAAACATAACTACACTAATACACAGAACACTGTCAAACATAACTACACTACTGACAAGAAAACTGTCAACATCACTACTCTTCTCCCGAATGCACATTTAAAAATCACCACACTAATACGCAGAACGCTGTCAAACATCACCACACTAATACCCAGAACACTATCAAACATCACCACACTACTTCCCAGAACATTATTAAACATCACCACACTAATACACAGAACACTATCAAACATAACTACACTAATCCCCAAAACACTGTCAAACATCACCTCACTAATACCCAGAACACTATCAAACATCACCTCACTAATACCCAGAACACTGTCAAACATCACCTCACTAATACCCAGAACACTGTCAAACATCACCTCACTAATACCCAGAACACTATCAAACATCACCACACTAATACCCAGAACACTATCAAACATCACCACACTAATACCCAGAACACTGTCAATCATCACCACACTACTGACAAGAAAACTGTCAACATCACTACACTTCTCCCTAATGCCCATTCAAACATCACCAAACTAATACGCAGAACGCTGTCAAACATCACCACACTACTTCCCAGAACACTGTCAAAATTCACCACACTATTACCCAGAACAATGTCAAAATTCACCACACTAATACCCAGAACAGTATCAAACATCACCACACTAATACACACAATACTGTCAAACATCACCACACTAATACGCAGAACGCTGTCAAACATCACCACATTAATACCCAGAACACTATCAAACGTCACCACACTACTTCCCAGAACATTATTAAACATCACCACACTAATACACAGAACACTGTCGAACATCACCACACTAATACCCAGAACACTGTCAAAATTCACCACACTATTACCCAGAACAATGTCAAACATAACTTCGCTAATACCCAGAACACTGTCAAACATCACCACACAATTACCCAGAACACTATCAAACATCACCACACTAATACCCAGAACACTGTCAGACATCAGCACCACTCATACCCAGAACACTGTCAAACATCAGCACACTACTGACAAGAAAACTGTCAACACCACTACACTTCTCTCCAATGTACATTCAAACATCACCACACTAATACGCAGAATGTTGTCAAACATCAGCACACTAATACCCAGAACACTGTGAAACGTCAGCACACTAATACCCAGAACACTGTCAAACATCTCCACACTAATACACAGAACACTGTCAAACATCACCACACTAATACCCAGAACACTATCAAACATCACCACACTAATAACCAGAGCACTGTCAAACATAACTACACTACTGACAAGAAAACTGTCAACATCACTACACTTCTCCCGAATGCACATTTAAAAATCACCACACTAATACGCAGAACGCTGTCAAACATCACCACACTAATACCCAGAACACTATCAAACATAACTACACTAATACCCAAAACACTGTCAAACATCACCTCACTAATACCCAGAACACTATCAAACATCACCACACTAATACCCAGAACACTGTCAAACATCACCACTCTAATACCCAGTACACTGTCAAACATCACCACACTAATACCCAGAACAGTATCAAACATCCCCACACTAATACACACAATACAGTCAAACATCACCACTCTAATACCCAGAACAAGATTAAACATCACCACACTAATACCCAGAACACTGTCAAACATCACCACACTAATACCCAGAACACTGTCAAACATCACCACACTAATACCCAGAACACGGTCAAACATAACTACACTATTACCCAGAACACTGTCAAAATTCACCACACTAATACCCAGAACACTGTCAAAATTCACCACACTAATACCCAGAACACTGTCAAACTTAACTTCACTAATACCCAGAACACTGTCAAACATCACCACACAATTACCCAGAACACTGTCAAACATCACCACACTAATACCGAGAACACTGTCAAACATAACTACACTACTGACAAGAAAACTGTCAACATCACTACACTTCTCCCGAATGCACATTTAAAAATCACCACACTAATACGCAGAACGCTGTCAAACATCACCACACTAATACCCAGAACACTATCAAACATAACTACGCTAATACCCAAAACAATGTCAAACATCACCACACTAATACCCAGAACACTGTCAAACATCACCTCACTAATACCCAGAACACTGTCAAACATCACCTCACTAATACCCAGAACACTATCAAACATCACCACACTAATACCCAGAACACTATCAAACATCACCACACTAATACACACAATACTGTCAAACATCACCACTCTAATACCCAGAACAAGATCAAACATCATCACACTAATACCCAGAACACTGTCAAACATCACCACACTAATACCCAGAACACTATCGAACATCACCACACTAATACCCAGAACACGGTCAAACATAACTACACTATTACCCAGAACACTGTCAAAATTCACCACACTAATACCCAGAACACTGTCAAACATCACCACATAATTACCCAGAACACTAAGAAACATCACCACACTAATACCCAGAACACTGTCAAACATCACCACACTAATACCCAGAACACTATCGAACATCACCACACTAATACCCAGAACACGGTCAAACATAACTACACTATTACCCAGAACACTGTCAAAATTCACCACACTAATACCCAGAACACTGTCAAACATCACCACATAATTACCCAGAACACTAAGAAACATCACCACACTAATACCCAGAACACTGTCAAACATCACCACACTAATACCCAGAACACTGTCAAACATCACCACACTAATACCCAGAACACTGTCGAACATAACTACACTACTGACAAGAAAACTGTCAACATCACTACTCTTCTCCCGAATGCACATTTAAAAATCACCACACTAATACGCAGAACGCTGTCAAACATCACCACACTAATACCCAGAACACTATCAAACATCACCACACTACTTCCCAGAACATTATTAAACATCACCACACTAATACACAGAACACTATCAAACATAACTACACTAATCCCCAAAACACTGTCAAACATCACCTCACTAATACCCAGAACACTATCAAACATCACCTCACTAATACCCAGAACACTATCAAACATCACCTCACTAATACCCAGAACACTGTCAAACATCACCTCACTAATACCCAGAACACTATCAAACATCACCACACTAATACCCAGAACACTATCAAACATCACCACACTAATACCCAGAACACTGTCAATCATCACCACACTACTTCCCAGAACATTATTAAACATCACCACACTAATACACAGAACACTATCAAACATAACTACACTAATCCCCAAAACACTGTCAAACATCACCTCACTAATACCCAGAACACTATCAAACATCACCTCACTAATACCCAGAACACTATCAAACATCACCTCACTAATACCCAGAACACTGTCAAACATCACCTCACTAATACCCAGAACACTGTCAATCATCACCACACTACTGACAAGAAAACTGTCAACATCACTACACTTCTCCCTAATGCCCATTCAAACATCACCAAACTAATACGCAGAACGCTGTCAAACATCACCACACTAATACCCAGAACACTATCAAACATAACTACGCTAATACCCAAAACAATGTCAAACATCACCACACTAATACCCAGAACACTATCAAACATAACTACGCTAATACCCAAAACAATGTCAAACATCACCACACTAATACCCAGAACACTGTCAAACATCACCTCACTAATACCCAGAACACTGTCAAACATCACCTCACTAATACCCAGAACACTATCAAACATCACCTCACTAATACGCAGAACGCTGTCAAACATCACCTCACTAATACCCAGAACACTATCAAACATAACTACGCTAATACCCAAAACAATGTCAAACATCACCACACTAATACCCAGAACACTATCAAACATAACTACGCTAATACCCAAAACAATGTCAAACATCACCACACTAATACCCAGAACACTGTCAAACATCACCTCACTAATACCCAGAACACTGTCAAACATCACCTCACTAATACCCAGAACACTATCAAACATCACCACACTAATACCCAGAACAGTATCAAACATCACCACACTAATACACACAATACTGTCAAACATCACCACTCTAATACCCAGAACAAGATCAAACATCATCACACTAATACCCAGAACACTGTCAAACATCACCACACTAATACCCAGAACACTATCGAACATCACCACACTAATACCCAGAACACGGTCAAACATAACTACACTATTACCCAGAACACTGTCAAAATTCACCACACTAATACCCAGAACACTGTCAAACATCACCACATAATTACCCAGAACACTAAGAAACATCACCACACTAATACCCAGAACACTGTCAAACATAACTACACTAATACACAGAACACTGTCAAACATAACTACACTACTGACAAGAAAACTGTCAACATCACTACTCTTCTCCCGAATGCACATTTAAAAATCACCACACTAATACGCAGAACGCTGTCAAACATCACCACACTAATACCCAGAACACTATCAAACATCACCACACTACTTCCCAGAACATTATTAAACATCACCACACTAATACACAGAACACTATCAAACATAACTACACTAATCCCCAAAACACTGTCAAACATCACCTCACTAATACCCAGAACACTATCAAACATCACCTCACTAATACCCAGAACACTGTCAAACATCACCTCACTAATACCCAGAACACTGTCAAACATCACCTCACTAATACCCAGAACACTATCAAACATCACCACACTAATACCCAGAACACTATCAAACATCACCACACTAATACCCAGAACACTGTCAATCATCACCACACTACTGACAAGAAAACTGTCAACATCACTACACTTCTCCCTAATGCCCATTCAAACATCACCAAACTAATACGCAGAACGCTGTCAAACATCACCACACTACTTCCCAGAACACTGTCAAAATTCACCACACTATTACCCAGAACAATGTCAAAATTCACCACACTAATACCCAGAACAGTATCAAACATCACCACACTAATACACACAATACTGTCAAACATCACCACACTAATACGCAGAACGCTGTCAAACATCACCACATTAATACCCAGAACACTATCAAACGTCACCACACTACTTCCCAGAACATTATTAAACATCACCACACTAATACACAGAACACTGTCGAACATCACCACACTAATACCCAGAACACTGTCAAAATTCACCACACTATTACCCAGAACAATGTCAAACATAACTTCGCTAATACCCAGAACACTGTCAAACATCACCACACAATTACCCAGAACACTATCAAACATCACCACACTAATACCCAGAACACTGTCAGACATCAGCACCACTCATACCCAGAACACTGTCAAACATCAGCACACTACTGACAAGAAAACTGTCAACACCACTACACTTCTCTCCAATGTACATTCAAACATCACCACACTAATACGCAGAATGTTGTCAAACATCAGCACACTAATACCCAGAACACTGTGAAACGTCAGCACACTAATACCCAGAACACTGTCAAACATCTCCACACTAATACACAGAACACTGTCAAACATCACCACACTAATACCCAGAACACTATCAAACATCACCACACTAATAACCAGAGCACTGTCAAACATAACTACACTACTGACAAGAAAACTGTCAACATCACTACACTTCTCCCGAATGCACATTTAAAAATCACCACACTAATACGCAGAACGCTGTCAAACATCACCACACTAATACCCAGAACACTATCAAACATAACTACACTAATACCCAAAACACTGTCAAACATCACCTCACTAATACCCAGAACACTATCAAACATCACCACACTAATACCCAGAACACTGTCAAACATCACCACTCTAATACCCAGTACACTGTCAAACATCACCACACTAATACCCAGAACAGTATCAAACATCCCCACACTAATACACACAATACAGTCAAACATCACCACTCTAATACCCAGAACAAGATTAAACATCACCACACTAATACCCAGAACACTGTCAAACATCACCACACTAATACCCAGAACACTGTCAAACATCACCACACTAATACCCAGAACACGGTCAAACATAACTACACTATTACCCAGAACACTGTCAAAATTCACCACACTAATACCCAGAACACTGTCAAAATTCACCACACTAATACCCAGAACACTGTCAAACTTAACTTCACTAATACCCAGAACACTGTCAAACATCACCACACAATTACCCAGAACACTGTCAAACATCACCACACTAATACCGAGAACACTGTCAAACATAACTACACTACTGACAAGAAAACTGTCAACATCACTACACTTCTCCCGAATGCACATTTAAAAATCACCACACTAATACGCAGAACGCTGTCAAACATCACCACACTAATACCCAGAACACTATCAAACATAACTACGCTAATACCCAAAACAATGTCAAACATCACCACACTAATACCCAGAACACTGTCAAACATCACCTCACTAATACCCAGAACACTGTCAAACATCACCTCACTAATACCCAGAACACTATCAAACATCACCACACTAATACCCAGAACACTATCAAACATCACCACACTAATACACACAATACTGTCAAACATCACCACTCTAATACCCAGAACAAGATCAAACATCATCACACTAATACCCAGAACACTGTCAAACATCACCACACTAATACCCAGAACACTATCGAACATCACCACACTAATACCCAGAACACGGTCAAACATAACTACACTATTACCCAGAACACTGTCAAAATTCACCACACTAATACCCAGAACACTGTCAAACATCACCACATAATTACCCAGAACACTAAGAAACATCACCACACTAATACCCAGAACACTGTCAAACATCACCACACTAATACCCAGAACACTATCGAACATCACCACACTAATACCCAGAACACGGTCAAACATAACTACACTATTACCCAGAACACTGTCAAAATTCACCACACTAATACCCAGAACACTGTCAAACATCACCACATAATTACCCAGAACACTAAGAAACATCACCACACTAATACCCAGAACACTGTCAAACATCACCACACTAATACCCAGAACACTGTCAAACATCACCACACTAATACCCAGAACACTGTCGAACATAACTACACTACTGACAAGAAAACTGTCAACATCACTACTCTTCTCCCGAATGCACATTTAAAAATCACCACACTAATACGCAGAACGCTGTCAAACATCACCACACTAATACCCAGAACACTATCAAACATCACCACACTACTTCCCAGAACATTATTAAACATCACCACACTAATACACAGAACACTATCAAACATAACTACACTAATCCCCAAAACACTGTCAAACATCACCTCACTAATACCCAGAACACTATCAAACATCACCTCACTAATACCCAGAACACTATCAAACATCACCTCACTAATACCCAGAACACTGTCAAACATCACCTCACTAATACCCAGAACACTATCAAACATCACCACACTAATACCCAGAACACTATCAAACATCACCACACTAATACCCAGAACACTGTCAATCATCACCACACTACTTCCCAGAACATTATTAAACATCACCACACTAATACACAGAACACTATCAAACATAACTACACTAATCCCCAAAACACTGTCAAACATCACCTCACTAATACCCAGAACACTATCAAACATCACCTCACTAATACCCAGAACACTATCAAACATCACCTCACTAATACCCAGAACACTGTCAAACATCACCTCACTAATACCCAGAACACTGTCAATCATCACCACACTACTGACAAGAAAACTGTCAACATCACTACACTTCTCCCTAATGCCCATTCAAACATCACCAAACTAATACGCAGAACGCTGTCAAACATCACCACACTAATACCCAGAACACTATCAAACATAACTACGCTAATACCCAAAACAATGTCAAACATCACCACACTAATACCCAGAACACTATCAAACATAACTACGCTAATACCCAAAACAATGTCAAACATCACCACACTAATACCCAGAACACTGTCAAACATCACCTCACTAATACCCAGAACACTGTCAAACATCACCTCACTAATACCCAGAACACTATCAAACATCACCTCACTAATACGCAGAACGCTGTCAAACATCACCACACTAATACCCAGAACACTATCAAACATAACTACGCTAATACCCAAAACAATGTCAAACATCACCACACTAATACCCAGAACACTATCAAACATAACTACGCTAATACCCAAAACAATGTCAAACATCACCACACTAATACCCAGAACACTGTCAAACATCACCTCACTAATACCCAGAACACTGTCAAACATCACCTCACTAATACCCAGAACACTATCAAACATCACCACACTAATACCCAGAACAGTATCAAACATCACCACACTAATACACACAATACTGTCAAACATCACCACTCTAATACCCAGAACAAGATCAAACATCATCACACTAATACCCAGAACACTGTCAAACATCACCACACTAATACCCAGAACACTATCGAACATCACCACACTAATACCCAGAACACGGTCAAACATAACTACACTATTACCCAGAACACTGTCAAAATTCACCACACTAATACCCAGAACACTGTCAAACATCACCACATAATTACCCAGAACACTAAGAAACATCACCACACTAATACCCAGAACACTGTCAAACATAACTACACTAATACACAGAACACTGTCAAACATAACTACACTACTGACAAGAAAACTGTCAACATCACTACTCTTCTCCCGAATGCACATTTAAAAATCACCACACTAATACGCAGAACGCTGTCAAACATCACCACACTAATACCCAGAACACTATCAAACATCACCACACTACTTCCCAGAACATTATTAAACATCACCACACTAATACACAGAACACTATCAAACATAACTACACTAATCCCCAAAACACTGTCAAACATCACCTCACTAATACCCAGAACACTATCAAACATCACCTCACTAATACCCAGAACACTGTCAAACATCACCTCACTAATACCCAGAACACTGTCAAACATCACCTCACTAATACCCAGAACACTATCAAACATCACCACACTAATACCCAGAACACTATCAAACATCACCACACTAATACCCAGAACACTGTCAATCATCACCACACTACTGACAAGAAAACTGTCAACATCACTACACTTCTCCCTAATGCCCATTCAAACATCACCAAACTAATACGCAGAACGCTGTCAAACATCACCACACTACTTCCCAGAACACTGTCAAAATTCACCACACTATTACCCAGAACAATGTCAAAATTCACCACACTAATACCCAGAACAGTATCAAACATCACCACACTAATACACACAATACTGTCAAACATCACCACACTAATACGCAGAACGCTGTCAAACATCACCACATTAATACCCAGAACACTATCAAACGTCACCACACTACTTCCCAGAACATTATTAAACATCACCACA